>NW_018458244.1:0-452 GCF_002113885.1 Mizuhopecten yessoensis
ATAATATTCTGTGACAGATCTAGCTATGAGAATATAATATTCTGTCACAGATCTAGCTATGAGAATACAATATTCTTTGACAGATCTAGCTATGAAATATAATATTCTGTGACAGATCTAGCTATGAGAATACAATATTCTGTGACATCTCTAGCTATGAGAATATAATATTCTGTGACATCTCTAGCTATGAGAATATAATATTCTGTGACAGATCTAGCTATGANATCTAGCTATGATAATATAATATTCTGTGACAGATCTAGCTATGAAATATAATATTCTGTAACATCTCTAGCTATGAGAATACAATATTCTGTGACATCTCTAGCTATGAGAATATAATATTCTGTGACATCTCTAACTATGAGAATACAATATTCTTTGACAGATCTAGCTTTGAGAAAATAATATTCTGTGACATCTCTAGCTATGAGAATATAATATTCTGT
>NW_018458245.1:0-452 GCF_002113885.1 Mizuhopecten yessoensis
TAATACAAAAAGATCAAATATAATTCATTATTTTTGAAAAAAATTAAAAAATATGAATTCTATGCAGTATTCATTCCGATGAAGTTGATGTCTTGAGTTTTTCTAAAACGTTTTCCGTTTGCACTGTACGCCATTTTGAAAATGTCCTTTTATCTTTTTGAAATCCTGACAATATGTTAAAGTCGTTTTTTCTCCAATATCTGTGAGATATTTTTCCAATTATTTATCGCATAACAGTTTCCCAAGATAGTGTTTTGAATTTGGTAAGGTTCTGGACTTCTTTGAAAAAACACAATGGCCGCCATGACGTTATATCCATTTTTACCTTAATGACCATTATCATTAATGGCTAAACGTATTCAATTCATCATAGGATATGTTTTTAACACTAACAACAGAAAAGTTGTTCCCAAGAAAAAAAATTGTGCAAAACTTCCAGTTTTCGGCAGGGG
>NW_018458246.1:0-452 GCF_002113885.1 Mizuhopecten yessoensis
TGTAGTCAGTGTTATACAATTCAGCCCCCTGTCCCTGTGTAGTCAATGTTAAAGCAATTCAGCCCTCTGTCCCTGTGTAGTCAGTGTTATACAATTCAGCCTTCTGTCCCTGTGTAGTCAGTGTTATACAATTCAGCCCTCTGCCCCTGTGTAGACGGTGCTATACAATTCAGCCCTCTGTCCCTGTGTAATCAGTGTTATACAATTCAGCTCTCTGTCCCAGTGTAATCAGTGTTATACAATTCAGCCCTCTGTCCCTGTGTAGTCATTGTTATACAATTCAGCCCTCTGTCCCTGTGTAATCAGTGTTATACAATTCAGCTCTCTGTCCCTGTGTAGTCGGTGTTATACAATTCAGCCCCCTGTCCCTGTGTAGTCGGTGTTATACAATTTAGCCCTCTGTCCCAGTGTAATCAGTGTTATACAATTCAGCTCTCTGTCCCTGTGTAGTC
>NW_018458247.1:0-452 GCF_002113885.1 Mizuhopecten yessoensis
TAATTCAATTTGGGTTAGCATTATCAGTATTGGATAGCAGTTTGTAGGTATGCACAGTGTGCTAAAATTTCTTCATTTTCCTTGTTTAGAATCAGAGTTGCTTGTTTCAAATACTTTTTAGTCTTAAATCTGTATGCTAGATATTGAATAAGGTGGTTTTATTGTTTTTTGTCACTTTTAATAATATTTCTGTACATGTTAAAAACAAATTCAACTCTCTGTATAAATATATCGGGTGACCGTTAAGGCCCATGGGCCTCTTGTTATGTCTTTACTTTCTCAACATTTTGATAATTGAGTGGTTTTTAGCTCACCTGCCACGAAGTGCCAAGTGAGCTTATGCCGTGGCGCGGTGTCCGTCGTCCGTCTGTCCGTCCGTCGTCCGTCCGTCCGTCCGTCCGTCGGTACGTCCGTCCGTCCGTCCGTCCGTCCGTCCGGCGTCCGGCGTCAAT
>NW_018458248.1:0-452 GCF_002113885.1 Mizuhopecten yessoensis
TACAATGTAGATTGTACCCTCTCATGATTACATAACTACAGTGTATATTGTATTATCTCATGGCTTCATTACTACAGTGTAGATTGTACTCTCTCATGGTTACATTGCTACAGTGTATTTTGTACCCTCTCATGGCTACATTAATACAGTGTAGATTGTACCCTCTCATGACTACATTACTTCAGTGTAGATTGTACCCTCTCATGGCTACATTACTACAGTGTAGATTGTACCCTCTCATAGCTACATTACTACAATGTAGATTGTACCCTCTCATGGCTACATTACTACAGTGTAGATTGTACCCTCTCATNTTACTACAGTGTAGATTGTACCCTCTCATAACTACATTACTACAGTGTAGGTTGTACCCTCGCAAGACTACATAACTACAGCTTACATTGTACCCTCTCATGACTACATTACTACTGTGTAGATTGTACCCTCTCATA
>NW_018458249.1:0-452 GCF_002113885.1 Mizuhopecten yessoensis
ATACTGTCAAAGTATCCCACACATACACATATATACTGTGATAGTATCACACACCTATGCATATATACTGTGATAGTAATCCACACAGATACATATATACTGTGATAGTATCCCACACAGATACATATATATAATGTGATAGTATCCCACACAGATACATATATACTGTGATAGTATCCCACACATACACATATATACTGTGATAGTATCCCACACAAACACATATTATCTGTGATATTATCCCACACAGATACATATATACTGTGATAGTATCCCACACAGATACATATATACTGTGATAGTATACCTCACATATACATATATACTGTCATAGTATCCCACACATACACATATANTCACATACACATATACACTGTGATAGTATCCCACACATAGACGTATTCTCAGTGATATTATCACACACATATACATATATATATATATATATATAT
>NW_018458250.1:0-181 GCF_002113885.1 Mizuhopecten yessoensis
TAGATTTTAAGCCCTACATCTGATAGAGAGATAGGATTATCTGTTACATAGATTCTAAGCCCTACATCTGATAGAGAGATAGGATTATCTGTTCCATAGATTTTAAGCCCTACATCTGATAGAGATAGGATTATCTGTTCCATAGATTTTAAGCCCTACATCTGATAGAGAGATAGGATTA
>NW_018458250.1:277-452 GCF_002113885.1 Mizuhopecten yessoensis
AGAGATAGGATTAACTGTTCCATAGATTTTAAGCCCTACATCTGATAGAGAGATAGGATTATCTGTTCCATAGATTTTAAGCCCTACATCTGATAGAGATAGGATTATCTGTTCCACAGATTTTAAGCCATACATCTGATAGAGAGATAGGATTATCTGTTCCATAGATTTTAAG
>NW_018458251.1:0-452 GCF_002113885.1 Mizuhopecten yessoensis
GTTGACGATGACCACGATATCCCTGTATAGATGAGTAGTACTACTTATCAGAATTTATTCTGTTCGTAAGTGTAGCGACGATGGCCGATAATGACAATGACCACGTATAGATGAGGAGTTGACGATGACCACGATATCTCTGTATAGATGAGGAGTTGACGGTAAGTGTAGCGACGATGGCCGACAATGACAATAACCACAATATCCCTGTATAAATGAGGAGTCGACTATGACCACGATATCTCTGTATAGATGAGGAATTGACGATGACCACGACATCTCTGTATAGATGAGGAGTTGACGATGACCACAATAGTACTACTAATCAGAATTCATTCTGTTCGTAAGTGTAGCGACGATGGCCGACAATGACAATGACCACAATATCCCTGTATAAATGAGGAGTCGACGATGACCACGATATCTCTGTATAGATGAGGAATTGACGATGA
>NW_018458252.1:0-452 GCF_002113885.1 Mizuhopecten yessoensis
TTACCAGACGAGTAATTTCATCTGTGACATCGCTATCATTCCAAGGAATGCAAATCGAATCAGGCCTACTTAACAAAGAAATTACTCAGCTGTTTATTGATATTAATTGTTTAAAAAAATATAATCGATAGTTTATAAAATGATATCAAAACAGTGAGCAGTCACCAACTAGATTGACGTGTCATAATATCGGTAAGGCAGANTCCCCTTCACTATACGTCCCTGGTACAGATAATATTCCAAACATTTAACAAGGAAGTACAATAGTTTGACACCATGATATTTTTGCTGAATTATAAGGGTGAGTCACGATAGATAGAATATTCACCGATTAGTGGAATATTGCAATAATTGTGTAAAGTTCTTCTCTGATCGTGATATATAAAACATGCGCTACTTGGCAGACAAAAATGGCACAAGAAAGTATTATCTTTCTATCTGTAAATGCTGTA
>NW_018458253.1:0-452 GCF_002113885.1 Mizuhopecten yessoensis
ATGGGGAATAGTGTATATAAGGTGGGGAACAGTGTATGTAGGATGAGGAATAGTGTGTATAAGGTGGGGTACAGTGTATGTAAGATGGGGAATAGTGTATAGAATACAAATTGGGGTACAGTGTATGTAGGATGGGGAACAGTGTATATGAGGTTGGGTACAGTGTATGTAGGAGTGGGAATAGTGTATATAAGGTTGGGAACAGTGTATGTAGGATGAGGAATAGTGTGTATAAGGTGGGGTACAGTGTATGTAGGATGGGGAATAGTGTATATGAGGTTGGGTAAAGTGTATGTAAGATGGGGAATAGTGTATAGAATACAAATTGGGGTACAGTGTATGTAGGATGGGGAACAGTGTATATGAGGTTGGGTACAGTGTATGTAGGAGTGGGAATAGTGTATATAAGGTTGGGAACAGTGTATGTAGGATGGGGAATAGTGTATATGAGG
>NW_018458254.1:0-452 GCF_002113885.1 Mizuhopecten yessoensis
CCTTTGGCTCAGTTGTAGAGCGTCCGACTAGGAACCTGGAGATTGAGGGTTCGGTTCCCGATGGAAGCACACTATTCTCTTTCCTGTTACAAATGATGTCCGTGGTCTTCCATGTGGTGACAGGAAGTGATAACCTGGGTTGTGGTGTTCGAGGGCGAACACATTTAAAAAGGGGGGGAGTAGTGTGGCAGGTTTTAATTGTACATAGTATTAAGGCCACCTTCTACCTTCGAGCCAGAGGGAATTTCCTTTTGGCTCAGTTGTAGAGCGTCCGACTAGGAACCTGGAGACCGAGGGTTCGATCCCCGGTGGAAGCACACTATTCTCTTTCCTGTTTCACATATTTCACTTTAAATGTGTACTTGCTTCGGGGAGAAGATCAGCCATTTTTTGTCATTCATGCGACGAACATATATGAGTAGTATAGAGCGATTGTTTATACGGCGCCAAAA
>NW_018458255.1:0-190 GCF_002113885.1 Mizuhopecten yessoensis
GCTTTGTTCTCTGAGTAACAAGCTCCTAAGGGACATTCCTGTCTGTGGCTTTGTTCTCAGTAACAAGCTCCTAAGGGACATTCCTGTCTGAGGCTTTGTTCTCAGTAACAAGCTCCTAAGGGACAGTCCAGTCTGAGGCTTTGTTCTCTGAGTACAAGCTCCTAAGGGACAGTCCAGTCTGAGGCTTTGT
>NW_018458255.1:357-452 GCF_002113885.1 Mizuhopecten yessoensis
GGACAGTCCTGTCTGTGGCTTTGTTCTCAGTAACAAGCTCCTAAGGGACGGTCCTGTCTGAGGCTTTGTTCTCTGAGTACAAGCTCCTAAGGGAC
>NW_018458256.1:0-452 GCF_002113885.1 Mizuhopecten yessoensis
GTAGAGTGTGAAGGGTAAGTGGATGTTTTGGTTTGTAGAGTGTGACGGGTAAGTGGAGGTTTTGGTTTGTAGAGTGTGAAGGGTAGGTGGATGTTTTGGTTTGTAGAGTGTGAAGGGTAAGTGGATGTTTTGGTTTGTAGAGTGTGAAGGGTAAGTGGATGTTTTGGTTTGTAGAGTGTGAAGGGTAAGTGGATGTTTTGGTTTGTAGAGTGTGAAGGGTAAGTGGATGTTTTGGTTTGTAGAGTGNAGTGGATGTTTTGGTTTGTAGAGTGTGAAGGGTAAGTGGAGGTTTTGGTTTGTAGAGTGTGAGGTGTGCTGTCAGGATCTTACCTTCTGGCCGCTTGTTGTAATATGAGGAATACTTGCTAGGTGACATGGCGCTGGGAGACATTGTGAGTGCATGTTTATGTTTGTAGAGTGTGAGTGGATGTTTAGGTTTGTAGAGTGTGAGT
>NW_018458257.1:0-452 GCF_002113885.1 Mizuhopecten yessoensis
TAGTCGTAAGTAAACTGCGTTACACGTTCGGCTACATATAACATAGAGATATTGGCAATTGCAAACTTATTTAACCCGAGAAACACCGGTCGCAGTTTAGAGAAACTTGATCACCCCTGTTTTTCATTATGTTGAGCACTTTCCCAAAGGAGGACCACTTTTCCGTAATACGATTTGTTTTTGCAAATTACATCACGGTCACAAAAAGTTTATTCAAAAGTTGGTCCTCGGATGGGAAAGTGTTGAAAGTATTTTTTAAGTCCGGGAAACCCCATCACTTTCATAGATATAGTGTATATGGCTATATTTGCAGTATCATATTAGCAATACCTAATTTCTCAGCAGTTTCAAAATTCATATTCAATTGGTTTTGTATCTTTTAATGAGTAAAGCATTTTTGCTACCCAAAATGCTTTACTCCTTAATTTTTTTTCCCGTTTTCATAAATGCCG
>NW_018458258.1:0-452 GCF_002113885.1 Mizuhopecten yessoensis
TACACTTGGCTCCCCTAGTCAGAAATCTGTATACTTGGCTCCCTTCGTCAGAAATCTGAATGCTTGGCTCCCTTAGTCAGAAATCTGAATACTTTGCTCCCTTAATCAGAAATCTGTATACTTGGCTCCCCTAGTCAGAAATCTGAACACTTGGCTCCCTTAGTCAGAAATCTGTATACTTCGCTCCCCTTGTCAGAAATCTGTATACTTGGCTCCCCTAGTCAGAAATCTGTATACTTGCCTCCCCTAGTCAGAAATCTGAATACTTGACTCCCCTAGTTGGAAATCTATATACTTGGCTCCCCTAGTCAGAAATCTGTATACTTGGCTCCCTTAGTCAGAAATCTGNGGCTGCCCTAGTCAGAAAGCTGTATACTTGACTCTATTAGTCAGAAATCAAAAACCCCTAGGAGTGCCCTACATCACAATTTTATACCATACTTACTTATTCC
>NW_018458259.1:0-185 GCF_002113885.1 Mizuhopecten yessoensis
TCCATCATACCATCGCTCTGATTCCATCATACCATCGCTCTGATTACATCATAACATCGCTTTGATTCCTTCATACCATCGCTCTGATTCCATCATAACATCGCTCTGATTCCATCATAACATCGCTCTGATTCCATCATACCATCGCTCTGATTCCATCATAACATCGCTCTGATTCCATCATA
>NW_018458259.1:223-452 GCF_002113885.1 Mizuhopecten yessoensis
ATTCCATCATACCATCGCTCTGATTCCATCATACCATCGCTCTGATTCCATCATAACATCGCTCTAATTCCATCATAACATCGCTTTAATTCCATCATAACAGTGCTCTAATTCCATCATAACATCGCTCTAATTCCATCATACCATCGCTCTGACTCCATCATAACATCGCTCTGATTCCATTATAACATCGCTCTAATTCCATCATAACATCGCTCTGATTCCATCA
>NW_018458260.1:0-180 GCF_002113885.1 Mizuhopecten yessoensis
TGACAGCTATGGGAGGGGGTCTCTCTCCTAATGAGGGAGGGTTGATAGCTATGGAAGGGAGTCTCCCTCCTAATGAGGGAGGATTGACAGCTATGGGAGGGAGTCTCCCTCCTAATGCGGGAGGGTTGACAGCTATGGGAGGGGGTCTCTCTCCTAATGAGGGAGGGTTGACAGCTATGG
>NW_018458260.1:251-452 GCF_002113885.1 Mizuhopecten yessoensis
TGAGGGAGGGTTGACAGCTATGGGAGGGAGTCTCCCTCCTAATGAGGGAGGGTTGACAGCTATGGGAGGGAGTCTCCCTCCTAATGAGGGAGGGTTGACAGCTATGGGAGGGAGTCTCCCTCCAAATGAAGGAGGGTTGACAGCTATGGGAGGGATTCTCCCTCCTAATGAGGGAGGGTTGACAGCTATGCTGAAGTTCTG
>NW_018458261.1:0-452 GCF_002113885.1 Mizuhopecten yessoensis
AGGGAGGTCCAATGAAGCAGGGTGATTCTCGTATTACTGTAGGAGAGAGGTCCAATGAAGTAGAGGGATTCTCGTATTACTGTAAGAGGGAGGTCCAATGAGGCAGGGTGATTCTAGTATTACTGTAAGAGGGAGGTCCAATGAGGCAGGGTGATTCTCGTATTACTGTAGGANTAGGAGGGAGATCCAATGAAGCAGGGGGATTCTCGTATTACTGTAGGAGGGAGGTCCAATGAAGCAGGGTGATTCTCGTATTACTGTAGGAGGGAGGTCCAATGAGGCAGGGTGATTCTCGTATTACTGTAGGACGGAGGTCCAATGAGGCAGGGTGATTCTCGTATTACTGTAGGAGAGAGGTCCAATGAAGTAGGGGGATTCTCGTATTACTGTAAGAGGGAGGTCCAATCAGGCAGGGTGATTCTAGTATTACTGTAAGAGGGAGGTCCAATGAG
>NW_018458262.1:0-452 GCF_002113885.1 Mizuhopecten yessoensis
AACTGACCACTGACCACCACTACTACTATTACTACTATGAAGGGAAATTCTAAGAGGACGAACACTCATTTTCAACCTGGAAATATTCCCAAGAATAAGGGCCAGACACTTATGCCTGTAGAAGATCAAGCTGGACACCCAAATGACCAGGCTGTATTTACCAGAAGGCTAACTACAGAGGAGTTCAAGCTGGTGACCAAAACTAGTCATGATGGTCGATCACTTATAGCCTCGGACACTGAAGTCAGACCATGTCCAGCTCGGATACTTCGTCCATCACTCTGAACCGGGCAATATTGAGGGAAACAGAATTATTGATGTGCTCTTAAAAATATGCAAAATTCCAGAGTTTGAACCTGACACCGAGAGGAAACGAGCCCTGGGATGGAGTTCTTCCGTGCGGTGTCCTAAGTGCAGCTACCGGTCTCCACTGCACAAGCTCTACAGAGAAG
>NW_018458263.1:0-452 GCF_002113885.1 Mizuhopecten yessoensis
TATGTATGTTAGAGGCAAGGTACATGTGGGTGTGTATGTTAGAGGGAGGGTTCATGTGTGTATGTATGTCATAGGCAGGGTACATGTGGGTATGTATGTTAGAGGCAGGATACAAATGTGTTATATGTAAGAGGCAGGACACATGTGTGTAATATGTTAGAGGTAGGGTACATGCGTGTTTGTATGTTAGAGGCAGGATACATGTGTGTATGTATGTTAGAGGGAGGGTACATGTGTGTATGTATGTTAGAGGCACGGAACATGTGTGTTGTATGTTTGAGGCAGGATACATGTGTGTTATATGATAGAGGCAGGATATATATGTGCTAAATGTACGTGGTAGTATATATTTGTGTTATATGTTAGAGACAGGATACATTTGTGCTATATGTCAGAGGTAAGATACATGTGTGTATGTATGTTAGAGGCAGGATACATATGTGTATGTATGT
>NW_018458264.1:0-452 GCF_002113885.1 Mizuhopecten yessoensis
GGTTCATAATTGTTGTGAAATAAATCAAATTCATGTTTTAAATGGCAGAGTTGGCAGTAACAAATATTTTGGTAAGCTAATGTGTAAAAGTACTTGTGCAATAATGTATGTTATGTGCTCGAGTATTGCGCATCAGGGAACACGTCACAAATTAATAATACAAACGTTTGTATTGTAAATCAGTGATACTGGATGTTTTTATCATTCCCTATCCCATGATGTGGCATTGCTTTACATACAAAATGGGATTGAAATCTGTCCAATGGTTAAAAAGCACGAACAACAGACGACGACAGGAAACGAATTGTAATATCTCACTTTAACCCACAGGGTGTGTTTGTTATAATACTGATATAAATTACAAAGACATTCAGATGTCATGTGTTATGACGTATTAGTTGCACGGTGTATATACGTCTCGGATTTAACCCACGGGGTTTGTTTGTTATAAT
>NW_018458265.1:0-452 GCF_002113885.1 Mizuhopecten yessoensis
GAAATTGATATAAAAGAAATACATACGTGACCTTGACATTTGACACATAACAAACTTAGCACCGTTACCTGGTAACATTAACCTTTTAGTAATTTGCAGTCTTCATAACTCAAAACTTTTGTAAATTTACTGATTAACAAATGTTTCAACTCTGCATCAAGTGACCTAGACTTTCCGAATTCTCTCTGATGTCTTAAAGCTGGTCATTTTGTGACCGCTCTTATCGCGATTGAAATGTACGTTCAAGTTCAGAGGAGTGATTTATTAGATTATTAACAAGGTCAAAGCATTTTGTTGTTGGTAATTCACCCATTACTATTTACAGTATGTAGTAATAACACTTTTCAGGAAAAACCATGAGAAAAAAAATCAGCATTAATTTCTTTTGGTATGATTTCCTCTGAAGAATGTTTGTTCCCCGTCATAATTCCAAAATGTTGACCAATCATACT
>NW_018458266.1:0-452 GCF_002113885.1 Mizuhopecten yessoensis
ATAAAACATGCTAATAGCAGTTACAAGAACTAATGGTTTATATACACTGTAAACTACTTGTTTCTTGTTTTACACCACTGTTTGTTTATATTCTGTATACTATTTGTATCTTTATAAGGATTAAGTCCTGTACATGGTCTGGCGAGGTATATGAGATATAAATCCATGGGTCTTGAGACATAATGAGTTATAAAATGCTTCTTCACATCTAACTTTTCTCAAAGCCAATTGAAGGTTATACAACATTCAACAGAACAGAACTTGTTTTAATTTACATTTAGTATAATTTTCATGATTTTTGTTTTATAATTTCTAAAATATCAGTCTTGTATAAGTGTCTGACTCATTGTGTGGCATTATTAAGTAAGATAAAAATACGTTACCTGGTATGTATAAATTACAACTTAAGAACAATACAATATATAAATACATATATTTCAAGCTGAAACTTT
>NW_018458267.1:0-452 GCF_002113885.1 Mizuhopecten yessoensis
TTGTGTTTATTGTATCTGTTTGTGTTGACGCTGTTGTGTATTCATGGTCACGGTGTTCTCGTGTGTTTTGATGCCTGTGTATATTGTATATATTTGTTTTGACCCTGTAGTGTATTCCTTTTCACGGCGTTCTTGTGTGTATTGATGCCGTTGTGTATATTGTATATATTTGTTCTGACGCTGTAGTTTATCCCTTTTCACGGCGTTCTGTTGTGTTTTGATGCCGTTGTGTATATTGTATATGTTTGTGTTGACGCTGTAGTGTATTCCTTTTCACGGTGTTCTGTTGTGTTTTGATGCCGTTATGTACAATGTATATGTTTGTGTTGACGCTGTAGTGTATTCATTTTCACGGTGTTCTGTTGTGTTTTTATGCCGTTGTGTTTATTGTATCTGTTTGTGTTGAAGCTGTTGTGTATTCATTGTCACGGTGTTCTCGTGTGTTTTGATGC
>NW_018458268.1:0-452 GCF_002113885.1 Mizuhopecten yessoensis
CTCAAGAAGTACCAAAGGGATATTTCTCAAATTGTATATGTAGGTCCCCCTTGGCTCTTAGCTGTGCAGGGTAAATTTTGAGACTGATCGGATAAACAACATGGCCGATAGGCAGCCATCTTGGATTTTGATAGTGAAAGTTTGTTATCACTTTTTCTCAAGAGGTTCTTGAGGGATCTTTTTAAATTTTCATATGTAGGTTCCCCTTGGATATTATTTGTGCAGGGCAATTTTTGAGACTGATCGAATAAACAACATGGCCAACTGGCAGCCATCTTGGATTTTGATAGTGTATAGTGTAGGTTTGTTACTGCTATTTCTCCGGAAGAACAAGAGGGATCTTTCTTAAATTTTATATGTAAGTTCCCCTTGGTCCTATCGGTGCAGGGAAATTTTAGAGACTGATTGGATAAGCAACATGGCCGACAGGCAGCCATCTTTGATTTTGATAG
>NW_018458269.1:0-452 GCF_002113885.1 Mizuhopecten yessoensis
TCATATAGAACGTTCTGACATCATATAGAACGTTCTAACATCCTAGAGAACCTTCTGACATCATATAACACGTCCAGACATCAAATAGAACGTCCTGACATCATATAAAACGTTCTGACATCTTAGAACGTTCTGACATCGTATAGAACGTTCTGACACCATTCATTGAACGTTCTGACACCATATAGAACGTTCTGACATCATACAGAACGTTCTGACATCATACAGAACGTTCTAACATCCTAGAGATCCTTCTGACATCATATAACACGTCCAGACATCAAATAGAACGTCCTGACATCATATAGAACGTTCTAACATCATATATAACGTTTTAACATCCTATAGAACCTTCTGACATCATATAGCATATCTTGACATCACATAGAACGTCCTGACATCATATTAAACGTTCTGACATCATATAGAACGTTCTGACATCATACAGAACG
>NW_018458270.1:0-452 GCF_002113885.1 Mizuhopecten yessoensis
AAATGTGTCAGTAATTAAGAAGCATGTCTTTCAATATCCACCCTTGAGTGTAATCAAGAATCAAGCATGATACATGCATAGCTGAATTGCATTCTTATTAGGATTTTTTATATATTTGTTTAAAAATGGCCAAGAGGACTCCAGTCTGTATAAACAATGGATGTGGCCCCCTTGGGGCAGAGGAACGGGGTCAAATAGGGGAAATAGAGGTAAAACCTTTAAAATCCTTCTTCTACCATAGGGATTAAGGGATGTTATCCTTATTTAGTCTGGAGCATCCTCGGTCCAAAGGGACTCAATTTTGTATAAACGTGGGTGTTGCCCCCCTAGGGGCAGAGGGATGGGGCTGAATAGGGAAAATAGAGGTAAACCTTTAAAACCCTTCATCTACCACAGGGATTAAGGGTTGTAATCCTTATTTAGTCTGGAGCATCCTTGGGCCAAAATTACTT
>NW_018458271.1:0-452 GCF_002113885.1 Mizuhopecten yessoensis
TCAGACGTTTGACGTATTGTGTAAGTGAACCAATACGTTGTTTTTTTAACAAAAATAATACATAACAAAAGTATTGTTTTTTGTCGACAAATACAAAAATGAAAAGATTAACGATGACCCAGTTAACACTTTTAAAACAGTTTGAGTTCGGATAATATGATCAGGATATCCTTAATGATATTTTATCTGTTTGTGCCGGGTCGCATTTTCTATATAGGTATCGACCCTTCCCTTTATCTGAAATGAGCATCAATTAATAAACAAAATGTATTGCCCTTCTGGTAGGTAAAACAACTATGTGGTTTTCCCCCATATGAATTATGTTTCACGAGGGCGAAGCCCGAATTAAATCTGATTCAAAGGGGGCACGCAATGGATCGTGCTTACGTTTCACGTATTTTTTTTTATTTTTTTACCGGAATAGAACAATAACATAAAAGTGAATATGCCCA
>NW_018458272.1:0-452 GCF_002113885.1 Mizuhopecten yessoensis
AGCTGTGTATAGGGATTATTACAGCAGTACTATAGCTGTGTATAGAGATTATTACAGCAGTACTATAGCTGTGTATTGGGATTATTACAGCAGTATTATAGCTGTGTATAGGGATTATTACAGCAATCCTATTGCTGTCTATAGGGAGTATTACAACAGTAATATAGCTGTGTATGGGGATTATTACAGCAGTAATACAGCTGTGTATAGGGATTATTACAGCAGTACTATAGCTGTGTATAAGGATTATTACAGCACTACTATAGCTGTGTATAGGGACTATTACATCAGTACTATAGCTGTGTATAAGGATTATTACAGCACTACTATAGCTGTGTATAGGGATTATTACAGCAATACTATTGCTGTGTATAGGGATTATTACAACAGTAATATAGCTGTGTATGGGGATTATTACAGCAGTAATACAGCTGTGTATAGGGATTATTACA
>NW_018458273.1:0-452 GCF_002113885.1 Mizuhopecten yessoensis
GACAACTCTTATGTCTGCTTAATGGTGTTAAGTTTTCCAATCACAAGTTGTTTTTTACAAGAACGTGCCCCATAATACATATCCTCGAAATCCAGGGGTTACGCTTACTTTCGCTCTCTACACCCCTGGAATATGTCATAGCAAAATTGAAGGCACGAAGATAGCTGTTTGATTGGTCTCAGGTACCAAAAAAATGACCAATCGCTAGGCCGATACCTGTCCTTTGAAGATTTCAAAGGAGAGACGCCCGACTTCTAAGCCTGTCAATTTTTACCGTTACGTGACCGCGAAATTCTTTTGATGTACATCAAAGTATCGAACTAGTCTTCTTGTCTCATCGAAACTCAAAAGACGGGACTGACACGGTAAAATAATCAAATATGAACAATATGAACGCCACAAGAACGAATGCAAAATCAGGCGCTGAGGTAGTAAGTGTTTCGTGAATCTAC
>NW_018458274.1:0-452 GCF_002113885.1 Mizuhopecten yessoensis
ACAAATTCCAGATTCCACACAGCTCCACAAATGATCATGCAAATTAATTTTTTCCTAGAACAATTCGTACCTGGAACAGCCTCCAAACCTAAATCGCCGACAGTGCAGACCTCTCAACACTGAAGGCAAATCTCCTCTCTCACAAATTCTAAGCATACATGTTGTTTTTATCATACAGTTCTAAAACATAAAAAAATACTTGTTTTTAACCGATCTCTCTGACGCCTCTAAATAATGTTTAGTATATTGAACGTTTTAGAGTGTCCTGTTGAGGATGATTGAAGTTGAAGCTCGTGATGTGTGCCTCATCAATACATGGATTGCCGTAGATACAATGACAATGATTCATTTGTACATTTCCACTGCCCGATTAACTGGTTCTGTTTGGTGTGACTTCCAGATTCCAGAAGATATCATTTGTGTGCTTTTCTAGTAAACAGTGACACTGGTAA
>NW_018458275.1:0-452 GCF_002113885.1 Mizuhopecten yessoensis
ACCTGTATACGTTTAACGCAGTGCAACGACTTATCCAATGTATGTGCTACAAAACCACAGGTGGTCAACACTATGACCAGTCTTCCAAAAAAAACGCTATGACGAATCTTTCTGAAATTCTTTCATAAAGCCGTGCTTGATTATTCCTTTAGCAATTACATGTGTGGTATGTCTGGGGATCGGCCACCGAATGACGTTTACTGCTACCGACATCTATAGAACAGTTGACTTCTATAAAATCAATTAACAGTGTTATATTACAAGTCATTGGTGAAATCAATGGAGACTAATGTAGGCTTTGTTTTGTTATCGACAACTCTTTATTTGCATGTTAGATAGAGCTAAGATGCTACAAGAGACAATATGTATTAATGACCTCAATGTCTTCTCTTTAATAATATGTCAATTCCATATGGATTTATCTGTTATAATTACTAAAAGCACTGTACTGT
>NW_018458276.1:0-452 GCF_002113885.1 Mizuhopecten yessoensis
CTAGCCCCCTTTTGCATTTATGAAATTTATGGGCCTGGGGTCAAGGGGTCAAGTGGTAGGGCGGCGTCAACATTGTGTACTTTTTTTGTAATTATGTATTTATACATTTAATTTTCTTCTTCAAAACTACTGGGCCCATTTTGACCAAATTCCACTTGAAACATCACTAGGACATGGGATCTGACTTTAGGAAATTCCTGAGAGGCCTGAGGGGCGGGGTCAAATAGTTAAAAAAATGGGTTAATCTTTTTAAATCTTATTCTCTACTCCTTCAAGTAGCAGAGAGTAATGGCACATTTAAATATAATTATCATCTAGCCCTCTTTTTAAATTTTTAAATTGATGGCCTTTGGGTCAAGGGGTCAATATTGTATGTTATGGATCGTTGTATCTTTGAAACCGTTGAGATCCCCACCTCAATACTATACATAATATTGCTGGGCATCAAGAGA
>NW_018458277.1:0-452 GCF_002113885.1 Mizuhopecten yessoensis
TTACGTGGTTGTCTGATAACATCAAATCCGAACACTCAAATTCTATTCCATCTCACCTAGAACCAATAAGTGTACCTGTAACGTTTGGTTCTCCTGGACCTGAAATAAGTATGGTAAAGTAGTCTACCAAACGTCTTATTTTGACTGTTTTCTCTGAACCTATAGCTTCGATGCCATCAAGATGGTGAGACAAGAACCTTGACATTTTCCGTGTTTCCCTCCGCGCCATAGTTTGACCGTGAACATCTGTGTTACGATCTCACTCTGAAAGAGGACAGGTTATTCAGGTTATTCTTTGACAAATGCAATCGTGTTAATAATAAGAAATAAAAACACATATCTAATTCATGGGAATTTGTTTTCGAAAATTTCGGTATCCTTTGTAAAGCTAAGATGTCTCGGCTATGAAACAATGACAACAACTCACAAAGCCTCAATGTACTGAGTCAGTA
>NW_018458278.1:0-452 GCF_002113885.1 Mizuhopecten yessoensis
AAAGATTCATTGGTAAGACAACAAGCAATACACACTGTGTAAAAGATCCATGGGTAAGACAACAAGCAATACACACTGTGTAAAAGATTTATGGGTAAGACAACAAGCAATACACACTGTGTAAAAGATTCATGGGTAAGACNTACAGACTGTGTAAAAGATTCATTATAAGACAACAAGCAATACACACTGGGTAAAAGATTCATGGGTAAGACAGCAAGCAATACACACTGGGTAAAAGATTTATGGGTAAGACAGCAAGCAATACAGACTGTGTAAAAGATTCATGGGTAAGACAACAAGCAATACACAATGTGTAAAAGATTCATTATAAGACAGCAAACAATACACACTGTGTAAAAGGTCCATGGGTAGGACAGCAAGCAATACACACTGTGAAAAAGATGCATGGGTAAGACAACAAGCAATACACACTGTGTAAAAGATTCATG
>NW_018458279.1:0-452 GCF_002113885.1 Mizuhopecten yessoensis
TGTAGTTCTGAGCCTGGCATAAACTTGGATAATACCGGTATATTAGTTTCAAAGATGATAAGAAAAGCAGAAGGAGAATGTAAATATAAATTTCAAAGGTTAAAACATTTTAAAAATGGAAATAAATCTTGAAAGAAAAGGTTAGTTGTGCTATATATATATATTTCTATAGTGAAGTGGTCATCACACTTGCCACTCTTTGGTGGGAGACCCAGATTCGAATCCTGGTAGAAATGATAGTACAACTTGAAATTATGTTAATACTACAAACATATATAAACATAAACTACTAATTATATACAACTCATTTCCCATTACTTGGTACATTTCATATGAATATATATAGATATACTTGTTAATTTGTTCTTTACTGCATTCAACAACAGGACATTCGAACATCTTGGTACGCAGTGAGTATTACATTTATGATTTGTGAACTTAAGCTAGAAAAT
>NW_018458280.1:0-452 GCF_002113885.1 Mizuhopecten yessoensis
TTAAAATAACATGGGGGAAGAATGTTGTTAGAAGGATTATAGTCTATCTAAGGTGGTGTTTATTCATATATAATTTATAAGGTTTTTATCAGATTTGTAATGACAAATGTTAAAATTTAAATTATTTAAACATTTGGGGGGGGGGGGGCATTTGAGATTGCTATTACTATTCTTAATATGTGAATATTGTTAATGTATTTGTATTTTGTGATTAGTAAATGTAATGTAAAGTTTTTATTGAGGGATTTAAATTCTTAACATGTTTTGAAATTAGATGGTACGTCATTAAGTAAGGTCATGAATTATGATTTAGGTTGTGTTCTGTAAAATTTGATGCTAGTTGAAGTAAACTGGTAAAATTAGGAAGATTAAGTAGTAGAATTGATTTTTTCGTTGTTAAGTGTTTCCCAGTGTATGTTAGCAATTTAATATAATTTAATTAGCATGATTGT
>NW_018458281.1:0-452 GCF_002113885.1 Mizuhopecten yessoensis
AGCCTTTATCGCCTGACTTTGTAGCAATACACGAAAAAGCAGTGTGCATATTCAGACGAGATGAATATAATATTATATTTTACAAGTACAAAGAAACCCAAATCCAGAGACTATATCGGGTAGACTAATGTTCGGTCGTTAAACCGTGATCACTGTTGTCCTGATATAATAGTATCGTGTGATTTATCAATGCTTCATTCATAACCACTCTACCGGAGAAGGCGTTCTTAAGATAAGGATAATACAGGTTGCTATGTCTTTACAATAAAACAGAATTTTATAAAGGCGCTATATATGGCATGAGGTTTTCACAAAGACAATTGTACCTTGTGTTGTTTTTTTGAAATTCTGTCAAGTATTGTGCAATCATTCTCGTCTGAGCGTCAACCCGTTTGTTCAAGTTCAACAGCGTCTCTTTGAGAAGATACACTGTTTTCCAAGGTTATAACTAA
>NW_018458282.1:0-452 GCF_002113885.1 Mizuhopecten yessoensis
TTTTATCTGTGTCGATACTTGTTTGTTTCAGTGACTTCCGACTGTAACGCTTGGATGATTTCGCAGCACATCACGTTTGCCTATATGCAGGTCTTGACAGGGGCCTTTTACCCTTACTCCCAGTATCCAGGCATGTGCAGGTTAGTAAATGTCTAAACCATACAGTCTTGTTAATATAAAATATGATAGCGCAGAAAATTTACTTAAACTCTGGCTGGCTGAAGCCATAGCTTAAAACTTGGCAATTTATAGATATCCACCAAATATCTCCATTCTTTTAATTGTATTATTTGGAAGGGTTGCCTCAATGGTTTTCCAATGGGAAAATTATATAGAAAAGAAGTTTCCTGATTTTACATAATCAATATTTACATGCATTGAATCCCAATATATCATTATTTATGAACTTTACCTAAATCAATAAAAAATATATGTATGTATTTGTAGTCGCA
>NW_018458283.1:0-452 GCF_002113885.1 Mizuhopecten yessoensis
AGTCAGGATATATAATTAAGGGTATCCTTAAGAGTAACAGGGATCCAGACCAGTCTGAATACTTCACGGTATTCTTTAGGGTAACAGGGATCTAGTAGAGTCAGGATACTTCAGGGTGACAGGAATCTAGATATAGATAAGCATGGATTAAACTATAAAAAAAAACCCGAAGGAAACAGTCCATGTTTACAGTGGGGCAATGACACTAAAAATGTCCTGACATGTGTAAGACATCATTTCATAGTTTGTAATATAGATAGATTGCTGTTTAATTATTTGTGATTAAAATGCCAAAATATGACACTTTTTATCACAAACAAAGTTTCACTTCAAATACACATCACACCTCGACACTCTTGATGATTAAATTTGGTAGAGGTTTTTGTTGATTCATAAAAGCTTCTTAAAAGCTCAAAACTAACTTAATTCAGTTCTTGAAATTTCAAATTGTC
>NW_018458284.1:0-452 GCF_002113885.1 Mizuhopecten yessoensis
CGTAGTATATGTGTCTACGCGTAAATACCAACAACGTACCGGAAGTATTGGCTGTTACATTGTGAGGAAATTACACTTCCATGGCACCTGGATTTGCCCCGGATTTTTTTCAGTTTGTAATTTCCTTCACACTGTTATGACGACATTTAGGTTAATGTTGTCGTTTCCTATTACGATGCTTGCATAATAAATCTTTTCGCGGTATTTCATATAAATCAAGATCTACACGTTTCTGTTCCTGGTGTCTATTGTGAGATACGTTGCATACACGCTTATTTTAACGGACTCTTTGTTTATACCGTCAGTATCAGTACAGTGTCCAATACGCACAAGAGACCAAACAACCACATCTGAGAGCATAAACCATAAAAAAAAGTGCTGACGAAGCGTTATGTAGTGTTTACTCTTAGTCCGAATTATTTTGACGTTTTATCGACTTTTTTATATCGGTC
>NW_018458285.1:0-452 GCF_002113885.1 Mizuhopecten yessoensis
ATGTATTGGGGTGTTGTATAGTGTCAGTATGTGATCCTTAATGATTTAAACACACAGGTAAAACCAGGTTAACAGTAGGAGACTATTTCCATGTCTTCCAGTTAATGATGTTGATACAATTGGTTTTAGCATTATCACACATAGCTTTTCCTTCTTTGTGTTAATCACTGTCATCAAAGGAAAGAAATGTCAAGCTTGCCTACTCTGGCGTTCCATTAATCCAGCATATCCATATATAGTTGTACAGGTAGCCACATAGTAGGAAGCCTTTTATTGGGTTTCATTCACTGCCCTACTCAAGCATGTGATGAAATTTCGAGGACTCAAAAGATTTTATCTGATTCTATCTAGGGCAGTTCACAATGTTTCTATGGTGATTTATTACAGGATCGTTCAGTGTTGTTTCAATGGTGATGTATTACAGGACAGTTTAGTGTTGTTTCTATGGTGAT
>NW_018458286.1:0-452 GCF_002113885.1 Mizuhopecten yessoensis
CATTCATATTGCCTATGAATGCCAACTAAAAGCAGTTCAACGCTTAAATGTACATCAGGTTTCTTATACATGATATGTTCATTTTAATCTATGTGAGAAATTTTAGATAAATGCTTCATTTTTTTCGGTTTACATACCGCAAACACCTCATTATTTCGAAATCTTCTAAATTGCTGAAATCAAGACAGAATCCATAGGTTTACCTTTTTTCGAGCATGCAACAGAAAATTGCAAAGTGATAAAAACTAATATAATAGGTAAGGTAGCATATATCATGTTTATCACTGCCTTCAGATTTGAAAATATTCATAAACAATCCTATATTATACACACTGACTGAAAACATCCATCTAAATCTCAGCCTCGATATTCAAGGTCTCAGCCTCGATATTCCAGGGGTTACGCTCCCTTACGCTCTCTGCATCCCTGGAATGTGTCATGACAAAATTAAA
>NW_018458287.1:0-452 GCF_002113885.1 Mizuhopecten yessoensis
CAGGCATAAGGGGCCAAGACAGTCTGGATCACCCTATAGGCATGAAAGCAAATGCTAATTAAGGAGAGAAATTTATACAAACTTGCTACAAGGTTATATCCTAGGTTGGGCCTCATCCAACAGGACTTACTAACTGGCTCATAACATGGGAACAGTTGATAATTCATCCCATAAGAATATACAAAATCGCTGGGCATGAAGTGTACACTCATATCATTGGTGCCTTGACTACCTAAAGAAATTCAGTTCTTGATGAGCTTATATTTCTTGTAATCCGTTGATAAACAGATATGGCATTCAGCAGGTCTTAAATTGAACATAATGAGAGGCCCATTAATCAGTTTTTGTGTTAAAGCTTCAATGGCGAGCAATGCCCGTAATGGTCACAACTTGTTAAACAATCATAAAACAATTGATAATATCGGGAATGTTATACGACAACAATAAAACAA
>NW_018458288.1:0-452 GCF_002113885.1 Mizuhopecten yessoensis
ATGTTCAAGCACGATATCAAACGCTTCTACAGTGTTAACAGAAGTTTGTCACGTTTTATCAGCCGCATGATCCCTCCGGTCAGAGACGCAATCTTGGTTGTGTTTTCCAAAACCTAGAACACGTACTGTTAGTAATGGCACAAGTTCCTTTTCTGCCAGAGAAGAGCAAAAAGCATTTCCGATATTTAAGAAATCCTATTTAAATTACAATCGCGTAATTAAGAAACAAAAGACATTTGTGGCCTATTGAGTACAAATGTGAAATAGCGAAAATTAATTGAATAACATTACGATATTTTTATTCTACATCGTAACACCGATAGTTTTCTGAAAAAGAGTCGCAATCTAGAGCAACTGGCCATTGAAATCCAAACTTGTTCATTAGTGACTCACAGCCATTCCTGGCCTCTCTACAGAGTCGGGCACATGGTTCGAGTCCCCCTCCCCTTGCG
>NW_018458289.1:0-452 GCF_002113885.1 Mizuhopecten yessoensis
ATAACTAGAATTATACCTATACCGGGGTGTTTGCAGTAATAACAAAGTGAGCCAATATTTGTTGGTGATGTTTTATGCTATACTATCATACTATGTCAGTACCATGTCATAGTTAAGGAAGAAGACGAATTTGAAGGTTTTTAACTTGTGTATAATCCCATTTGTATTTTGCAAATAATACATATTTAAATCAGATCTGTTTATGATGAATCACATATTGTTTATTGCTCGACCCCTTTCTAGAGTACCAGATTTCATTTTGATTATTTTCAGTCAACTTAATTCGATCGGAATTCAAAATAGAGAACTTGCCTGCATGTTGCATGTTATCATTGCCTCTATCTTTATTCTTCTCTGCCTGTAACAGTGTATAGAAAGATACATTAATTACACCTATATATAAACTGTGTTATCAGTGTATTGACAACACACTGTTTCATCGTTATTGAAAT
>NW_018458290.1:0-452 GCF_002113885.1 Mizuhopecten yessoensis
AAAACGTTAAAGGCGGGGTACCACAGGGGTCAGTTTTAGGGCCATATTTATTTTTACTGTACATACAAACTGATAAACAATATGATATTTTGAGCTATAATTTTACCAATTTATAAAATATTTTGATTATTAGTATAATTTGCCATTTACAACCTTGCGGATAGTTTACCTTTCTACTCTCGCAGCAAACGTTACTAAATTGTGGCACCTCTGGATTACTATGACAATTTACCTAGTTGTAAAGAAAAAGGTTTAATTTTTTCCTCTGAAACACTGCCTTGATCATAAGTCAATAATAACATCATCAAAAAATTGTTTCAACTTAGGTTAACTTCTTTTTGGAAGGATTATAAAAACAGTTTGGTATCATATTATTTTGTTGTTTTTTATATGAAAGAACATTTCTAAATATTTGCTTACCAGATCAACAATAAAGATGGCGTAGTCAAGCT
>NW_018458291.1:0-452 GCF_002113885.1 Mizuhopecten yessoensis
CGGGATATTACTGGAAGTGTCAACTTCAGAAGTCCTTTCTATCCATTGGAAAATCTGCGTGCATCAATCGCCCACACTGGAAGCATCCTTAATGGTCGATCTCAAATCGGTGGAAGCTATAATGGACAGGAAGTGGAAGTTGTCTTCGTTGTAGATTCAGAAGCAAAGAAAGAAGTGTCAGTTGACATAACAACACCGTTTAATGATTACCGACATATGAAAGCCCTCGCCAGTCATGCATATACACAGGATATGCTGACAGGAAGCATTGAAATGAAACTCAATGAAGACAAGATCGAAGGCCAAGCTACCTTTAACATGAGAAATGGTCTAAGCGGCAGATTCGTGGTAAAATCGCCTTGGTTCAACGATCTGATCGGTGAATTTAGTCATACTGGGCCTATGTCGGCTTTTGTTTCACACGCAGAATTAACATACAGTGGCAAGAAGCA
>NW_018458292.1:0-452 GCF_002113885.1 Mizuhopecten yessoensis
CAGGTGAGCGATACAGGCCCTCTGGTCCTCTTGTTCATTTAAAACATGAGAAATTACCTACCTGTATGATAAAGCAAGTTACAAGGAATGTGAATTTTAAATCAAAGTCATCTGTATTTTACTGTTGCATGTACATGTATAATTACATCCCTGTCAAAAGAAGAGATATTATGTCAACTCATAATACAATAAAGTCGACTGCTGCATTATAAGGAAATAAAAAGTCGAATACAGTAGATTCTGATGTGAATTTGTATTATAATTAGATGAAAGAGTATATACTAGTAGACAATTGATTGAAATGCCACCCCATTTTGTTAAACATGCATTATGGAACTTAGAAGTGCTATTTTTATGAATCTGTACTCCAAAACACCCATATTCCATATGCAGATTGATTCCAAAGATACAAAATATCTACATTTATTGTGTTTAAGGTCCATTATTAGCTC
>NW_018458293.1:0-452 GCF_002113885.1 Mizuhopecten yessoensis
AATAATGCAATAAGGCTGATATCTTCATAAAAGTAGTTCACCAGACATATACCAAGTCAATCTCTATTACAAACGAACTAAATGCTACAAAATGACGTATTGTCAAAAGTTAATTTACAAGCCTAGGTTTAGCGTAGCTTAATTTCCCTTGCACCAGCTGTGGAGAGGCAAACCGACCTCAAACTAGATATATGTCGCCATGCAAAACCACTCAAATCACATGTCTTTTTTCCATATTTCTAAACATTTTCTTCAGGTTGGTAGGTATGGATTATGAAAAGTTCATTTTACATAATCAAGAAAATTGTCTATGCGACGTTTCGATGACTAGTGGGATATGTTATAAGGTGTAAAATGTGTATGAGTTGTCCACAAAATCAATGTCGAATTCGGCTACGATGTAATCTTTTGTACAATAGTTGTTATATATGTACCGAAATGACTCGATTCAG
>NW_018458294.1:0-452 GCF_002113885.1 Mizuhopecten yessoensis
TGAAGTCGGGCGTCTTTCCTTTGTAATCTTCAAAGGACAGGTATCGGCCTAGCGATTAGTCAGGTGTATTTTTTACCTGGGACCAGTTATCTTCGTGCCTTCAATTTTGCTATGACATATACCAGGGGTTCAGAGAGCGAAGGTGAGCGTAACCCCTGGATATCGAGGATGGGTGAGCGATTGGTATTGTTTACCTGTATAACGGTATGCCAAAATTGTATATTTCTTATCGGTCTTGAAAACGTTGCAACACGTTTAATATGTATATTGTTTGTAATAAAAAGTAAAACTTTGAAATTTTATATTTCCAAACTGATGAATCTTATTAAAGATAAAGTAAGATTTCGTTTTCCATTCTGCCAATCAATGCCTATATTGTATGTATTTCTGCTTCCCATATTAAATCTTTCTCATATCACCCCTGCAGGTGGGGGATCGAAAAAAGAATACAC
>NW_018458295.1:0-452 GCF_002113885.1 Mizuhopecten yessoensis
AAATAACAAATCAAAATAAAACCAAAGTTAGTAGCGTCATTATCAAATGTAAGTGTCTGCAGTTTTATTTTTCACTTACTGTACATGTAACCCCTTTTATGATAGCATGCTTCCTTATGTTCATCCCCATATCTACCGATATTACAAAATTTGTCTTATTCCATGTGTGTCGAATATGCAACATCGTACAATGTTTTTACACAAGAGAAAAATCCCGAATCCAAATTGATTTAAAGTCTTTAGCATATAGTCCTTTTCAATTGTACCAGAAGCTTTTTGGAAAAACAAAATAATTATTAATTCCAAACTGTTCAGAATAATCAATTTATTTTATCAAGTCCCGTATTTGCTTTATGTAAAACCAATATATCTAATTTAATATATCCATTTTAATCAGAATATAGGATAATTATTTTGCATTACATTTATAAGTTATTGAGCAAGTAGGTACA
>NW_018458296.1:0-452 GCF_002113885.1 Mizuhopecten yessoensis
GAATCCGCTATGCGATTTCTACTTAATATTGCCATGCCAAAGTATGTTTATGCTCACCCACTAAAGCATCGCTTTCGGGAAGAGAAGCTATTCAATGATTCAGTAAAATTTGATTAGAGCTTAAGGATGTACTTTTCTGAGGTTTCAATCACGTTCAATCCTCGTTGTGATCTCGTGTAACGGGTTTTGTAATATTTAACAAATTATGATCATTTTTAAGAGCAAGCACGCATTTGAGGAAAATGTAAAATACCTGGTGGTTGTAGAATATTTGTTTACAAGAACTTTAAAAATGACCTATTATGACGTAAATTCATCACACCAAATATTTGTTTAGACTTATAGAAGTAAATATAAATATTTTGATATAAGTCCTTATGAAATCTGCTTGTAATTAGAAAAAAATCTAACGACTTCGTATTCGTAAACATTAATCAATCCCTATTAGGAAC
>NW_018458297.1:0-452 GCF_002113885.1 Mizuhopecten yessoensis
ATACTTGAAGTCTCATCAAGATATCTTTAACGGTTCAAAGGTTACGTCCCGTGTTTTCATCATTACCATACCATGATACAGAATATATGAATATTGTTTTTGATTGCAATATTCAAATTATCTGGTAGTACTCTTTAAATATTGGCGGCACGAATATACAAACATGTAGGCAGTGTTAATGACGTAAGCAGGGTTGTTACTCCTTAACATGATCGCGTGGTAAGCATTGCCTTTTTTTTGTAATGAACACAAATGACGGAAACTTAAATTGAACAAAAAAACTGGGTTTTTGTAAACCCACTTCAGAATGCCAAAATCTCTTTTAAAAAAAAGATTATAAACATTTGATTGAACAAACAGAATATTATGAAATTTCGTGCATATGAGTGTGAAATCTCATTGATTGAAACGAGTACCTACGACAAACAATAACTGACATATCTATAAAGAAC
>NW_018458298.1:0-452 GCF_002113885.1 Mizuhopecten yessoensis
ATTCCAACCTTTGATTGGAAGAGTTCAAAATGTGTCTTCAGGGGTGAATGAGTTAAGACTTCAGAAAGACACCATATCTGCTATGAATGCCAGATGATTCAAAATTAAAATACAATGTATTCATCACTCCCCTTGAACTTCGCTTTTCATGATCAATGCGTATCACTATATTCAATCACAAATAACCCATTCTAAAACAATTCTACAAATCAATTGAAAACCATCTTCTACCAAAACATAAAATCTTAACTAAAAAGTTGTTAATTAAATTAGTAAACTTAAAGATACTTTAATAAAAATTGGTGATAAATTCCTAAAGGGAGGGAAATAAGGAAATAGTTATGCTATTGTATATATGACTTTATCAGATTGAACAGGAACATGTCAGATGTTGGGATTTTTATGATCTTTTTATTTGCAGTATTCATTGCAGTGTTTGTGTCAATTTATGC
>NW_018458299.1:0-452 GCF_002113885.1 Mizuhopecten yessoensis
CATTCCGCCCCTACAATGACTCATATGATGGCCCCCCTCGTCTCTGTTCATCGATTCCCTTTTCTCCTAATCCAGCTTCCCCTTTCTCCTAATCCAACGGATTCTTTGACTTTCCTCACTTTCCAGGTGGCTTCCCTTTCTAGCACTTTAGAGTATTACAGTCTGTGATGTAGTTTTAACATCCACTAAGGGGCGGACTGGGTAAACACAATGCCCGTCTGGCTGCCTTTTAGTATAAGATTTCTATACTGTACTATGTATTATATCATTCTAGCCTCAGATCTTTGAGGTAGCTGTTGACATTGATATTTCTCATCCTAGCGATCCTCTTTAACCACTTAAAACAGAAGAAAAGAACTGTTCAAAAAGAAATTAAAACAAAAATCAACCAGGTGTGTGCGGTTAGATATTTAAACAAATCTATAAAGAAAATATACAAGATGAGACAAAAC
>NW_018458300.1:0-452 GCF_002113885.1 Mizuhopecten yessoensis
TTATTTGAATTGTTTTTAAAGCTCTTTTCCTTTGGTGACATAAAAAGTATTGTATTTTACTTTGTTTACATGTTGATTTCCACAACAGATCTCTAAATAAAATTGAGATACCAGTACCTATAAAATATCTCAGGTGACCGCTAAGGCCCTTAAGTCTCTTTTTAATGTCAAGGCTTACACAATCACTTTTTCTAAAACAAAATAAAAAAGTCAAATAAATGTTTTCTTGATGTTGACAAGTCGTTTTTGCATTTCATGTTTACACCTATAGACCAGTATTGGAGAAGTTAACGTGTAAGGGTTATGTATATAACCAAACCATACCAAAGACAAAATGAAAATATAGAGAAACAATAGTATAGTAAGCCTGTCAAAACAACAAATCTGCGTAAGTTTAAGATCATGAATAATGTGTTGGCGTTTCTGCATTGATGATTACAAAGTACATGCAG
>NW_018458301.1:0-452 GCF_002113885.1 Mizuhopecten yessoensis
ATCTTAGATTTTCCTATTGCAGCAGTTGCTTTGGAATTAAAATCGTTCCATGAGCCGTCGTGTTTAACGGATGCTTGCAATTTTCTATATCCTTTAAATGGTGTATTGATTACTAGCACAGCTGAGATGCTTGGTATCAGATTGAACGTGAGGTCAGTTTCCAGTTTGTCCTCTCCATATTGAGCGGACATTTTGTTGTTGAATTTAGCAAAACGTCCCTTGTTGATGATGGCGAAGTTGAAGTCTTGGAAATGCTTGGATTTCACCGATGCAGATGCTTTGACTTTTCTTGCATTGGCAAACGTGAAATCAACTTCATAGTTTTTGTCCCTAGGACTAAGACTCAGCTCAGCATGACTGGAACACTGCTTCCAATTTCCTGAATGTTGAAAGGCTGCATGCATATCATCGGTGAAAGGTGTCTTCAGGGCAAACGACCCCAACTTCCTCAT
>NW_018458302.1:0-452 GCF_002113885.1 Mizuhopecten yessoensis
TCTTGACAAAACTTTGACTGCTTTGCTGTGTTTTGTGCTCATTTTAAGTCCCTTGCGGCATATGAAATGAATTTACAAAACCTTACCTTAATTTCCCCGATTTGGCTCCAGCCCTCTGCCCCAAGTTTACACAACAATGAGTCAACTTTGCCAAGCAGTGCTTGATCAAATTTGATCAGATGCGCTGAGATGGACAGATGACGGACACCACGCCATGACATAGCTCCCCAGTCCTTCAGAGCTAACAATGAAACAACATACCTTGTAGGTCAGCCATGTCTGTTTCCATGGTGTCCAGTTTGACAGACATACCGGCCATATCACCTGAAGAGACAGATAAGTACATCATTAAATTTACAATTTTGAACTTTCTCAATAGTGATTAGCTCTAAAATATTTGTTTATTTTAAGAGCTGTGATCTGTTTGCGTTACTTTTTACCTATTTTAATGT
>NW_018458303.1:0-452 GCF_002113885.1 Mizuhopecten yessoensis
ACACAAACATTACCAGCTAGTGTCACACAGACATTACGAACTAGTGTCACACAAACATAACCAGCTAGTGTCACACAAACATTACCAGCTAGTGTCAAACAGACATAACCAGCTAGTGTCAGTCGGATATATCCAGCTAGTGTCACACAGACATTATCAGCTACTGTCACACAGACATAACCAGCTAGTGTCACACATACACTTCTAGCTAGTGTTGCACAGACATTACCAGCTAGTGTCACACAGACATAACCAGCTAGTTTCACACAGACATTACCAGCTAGTGTCACATAGACATAACCAGCTAGTGTCACACATACATTATTAGCTAGTGTTACACTGACATTACCAGCTTATGTCATACAGACATTATCAGCTAGCGACACACACACATTAGCAGCTAATGACACACAGACATTACCAGCTAATGACACACATACATTACCAGCTAG
>NW_018458304.1:0-452 GCF_002113885.1 Mizuhopecten yessoensis
TATACCATACAACTGGGGGTTATACCATACAACTGGGGGTTATACTATATAAAAAGTGATTATTCTATCTATCTGTTGTTTTGGCTACATACCTTTTGTTATGATTAAACACACCTTTAAACGAAAAATCTATATTTTACAGACTCACATGTATGAAGTTAGTAAAAATGTTGGTTCAACAATCGATCTTTACTTGTTGATTAAGTATTTATTTGTTTCAAGACACATTCCAGAATGTGCCAAATCCATGTACGTCCAGTTCCAACCGAGTGTACTTCCCACACCCTGGGGACAACACCAAGTTCCTTCAGTGTGACCGCTTTGGCAGGATGTACATTGTCCAGTGTCCTGTGGGTGAAATCTACAACCAGGCAACCACATCCTGTATAAAGGTAGGTCATCACAATTACAGGCAGGTCATCATATATACAGGTGGGTCATCATATATAGAG
>NW_018458305.1:0-452 GCF_002113885.1 Mizuhopecten yessoensis
TTATAGAATCTTAAACACACTAAACTAACTGTTATAGATTCTTTGTTACGCAAAACTAACTGTTATGATCTTTGACACACTAAACTAACTGTTATAGATTCTTTGACTCACTAAACAAACTGCTTTAGAATCATTGAGACACTAAACAAACTGCTATAGATTCTTTGACACACTAAACTAACTGTTATAGGATCTTTGACATATTAAATTAACTGTTATAAAATCTTTGCTACACTGACCTAACTGTTATAGAATCTTTGACACATTAAACTAACTGTTATAGGCTATTTGACACACTAAACTAACTATTATAGGCTCTTTGACACACTAAACTAACTGTTATAAAATCTTTGCTACACTGAACTAACTGTTATAGATTCTTTGACACACTGAACTAACTGTTATAAAATCTTTGACACACTAAACTAACTGTTATAGGCTCTTTGACACAC
>NW_018458306.1:0-452 GCF_002113885.1 Mizuhopecten yessoensis
CGGTGACCATCACTAATTCCTGCAACAATTGCCACTCCACGCTTACCAATATACCCCCACAGCAACAGCAAGCAAAAACCATTAAATGCCTTCAATGTGGAATGCGTCATCTAAGATCCAATGTAAAACGATCCATCACCGCAAAAATGCAGTTGCCTGATGCTGAACATCCCACTTTAATGTTTACAAGTGCCGTCCTGGGTCCCTGTCTGGAATCGACTACCAAACATGACATTGATGACACAGATGCAGTTGAAGAGTACTTCCCCACAAGCAAACTAGAAATTACCTTGATGGAGAACACTGCATATCCTCTGACCCTGATTGTACTTTCAGCTGATGAATAACTTGGCTACATCAATATGTTTCCATGACATAATTAGCAATCCTATTAACTATAATTATGCCATGCACACCATCTGTCGTCCGTCAACTTTTTCTCCAAAACACTA
>NW_018458307.1:0-452 GCF_002113885.1 Mizuhopecten yessoensis
ATTCAAAAGAACCTGTTAAACAATTTATACTTATTTGACCCCTGTGACATCGAACGTCAAACATAGACCTTAAGTTGAACAAACTGCAAAGCCCTTCATCCTAGAATGCAAATTGCAAACTATTACCACCCTTAACTGTTTATTGAGAAGATGCCTTCAAATATCTATGCACAATTGACCAGATGCTACCTTGAACAAACTATCACCCTGGTAGCTTTTGTTATGTATAAAAGTCATTAAAAGATTTTAACAAATTGGACTCCTGTGACCTTGAAAATGGGCAAAGGTCATTCATTTAAACAAACATGGTAGCTCTTAATCCCCAAAATGCTAAAGGCCCAATATCATCATCATAGGGCCTTTTGCTTATTCAGAAAGATTTTAACATATTTAAACCCTGTGACCTTGAATATAAGTCAAGGTAATTCATATTAACAAACTTGGTAGCCTTT
>NW_018458308.1:0-452 GCF_002113885.1 Mizuhopecten yessoensis
AATGAAAAGACTTTACCAGATTCTTGTATACCACAATGTATCTTTTACCAAATTGCAAAATAAAACAAACTCTGATTTTCAAGTTTTGCTACATCAGTTTTTATAATTTTCTGACTCTCAAATAACTTCAGTTCACTCAGTTTCCATTTTTCTAATTTTCTTCATTTATTTTCTAGGATAGATAAAAACAAATTACAATTCATTTCTATAATATCATTTAAAATATTAAAAATACTTTTACTAAGAATATACTGTTTGGACATCAGTTCTATTATAACAGCATTTTGTATAAATCGTTTGGTTTTCACATAGACCCAGGCTATCAGTCGGTTGCTCATCACTTTAGCAGGTTAGATGGAAAGTTGGCTATCGAATATTGGGAATTTGTTATGAAATTAAATATTACTATGAAACATATAGTAAAATTAATTGTGGTCTTAGTCCTATATGAC
>NW_018458309.1:0-452 GCF_002113885.1 Mizuhopecten yessoensis
AATATTTTTGTTTTTAGACTGGACTACGAAGATCCCTGTGAAAATCAAACAAAAAAAGAGGGGACGTATTGAATATGAAAACAACTCACGTGAACGCACTGCCAAGATACAAAGAGCAGCAGATTTCCAGAAAAGCCAGGATACTGCCACGGAACTAAAAGGTAAATCTGTTGAAAAGCATGTCTGGCTATTTGGACTAAGATGAAGTGTATAACATTGTATATCATATTCAACCATAATTTTTCTGCAGAGTATGTCGAAATCAAAATTGACCAAACGACCCCAGTTATATAGGGAATAAAGACAAAATGATTCCTCTTTGTCCTTCGCTTTTTTTTCCTTTTTGCTTTGCCTTTGTAAAACTTTACTTTCAAAACTTTTGTATAGGGATCCCCTACCCACTGCCAAAACCTGTAACTAGCTGTACTTGTGACTAAATCAAACGATGGTAA
>NW_018458310.1:0-452 GCF_002113885.1 Mizuhopecten yessoensis
TGTGTGTTTTGGGAGGCTGCGATATGTTCGTGTTTGTCTCCTTGATATATTCTTTCTCGATCCTAGACCGGTAGGGGTGGCCTACAGACGGTGTCGTTCTCAAAGTTCTAAATACAGTCGTATATAACGTTGCCGCGGCCACGGTAGCGAACGATGCTAACGACACATACAATCAAATTATGTACTGCAGGCAGCTTTCAATTATAGCAAACAACAAAACTTAGTCGAAATAATATGACCATCCCTGAAGGCGGGGCAAACAATATACTTGCATCCCAATGCATGCTGTGAAAGGCGAAAAATCCTACATCATATAAACTGTTAAATTGTAAAGGCATTAAGTTCTATCCCCTGGCGGGACATACCAAAGTCATTCAAAATGATTGCAGTCCAATGTCAGTCCCTTGTCAGGACATGCAGTGTAATAAAACAGGCCTTATCGTTCTCCAAAG
>NW_018458311.1:0-452 GCF_002113885.1 Mizuhopecten yessoensis
AGGACGCCCCACCCGGTCACATTATACTGACAACGGGCGAACCGCCTTGCTTGCAATACAACACGTTTGGCCTTAATGCCTAACGTTCGCCTAAGTGGCCTCCTGGTTATTGGTTAGGGTATTCCTGAAAGCAAATCAAGGTAAATATCATCACCAAATGTCGCCCAAACGTTTAAATGAATTTGACCGCTGTGACCGTCTCTAATTCATAGAAGGATTCTAAAGGGAAAATATCATCACCCTTGGCCTTTTGGTTATATGTAGGAAGAATATTTTGGCGTTCGACTACACAGATAATTCATCAGGAAAAGAAAAATAACGTTTATTAGTTGTTACATTCGTTTGCATATTAGGGAAGTGTCCATGAAGGAATGAAAGCAGGAAAGATCATTGACGACTACTGTACTGGAACCCCGGTGAAATTTGGTGTGTTGACACCTGACATTAGTTTT
>NW_018458312.1:0-452 GCF_002113885.1 Mizuhopecten yessoensis
CATTGAATATAAGTCAAGGTCATTCATTTGAACAAACTTGGTAGCAATTCATCCCAGCATAATACTGGCCAAATATCATCACCCTTTGCCTCTTGGTTATTCAGAATAAGCCTAAAGATTGCTTTCACCTGTTTAAAATTATTTATACTTTTGCAGTATCATGATTTTAGTCCTTAATGTGTTCTGAATATTGTGCTAAATTATGTATGCATCAATTAAAGTTTCTTAATATAATGAATTATTGCATATTTTACAAGTGCTCAAAATTTGTAGGGATCCTTATTTACATGACACAAATTATTCATTTCTTTGATATTAACTTACTTAGTCTTTGACAGAATCTGTCAGTCAAAATCAACAGTATCTCGAGTGGATAGACTGTGGTCTTGTTGCCTCCACTGTGTCCACCAAAGCCACTTCAATGGAACTCATCTAGGATATCCTTAACTCTG
>NW_018458313.1:0-452 GCF_002113885.1 Mizuhopecten yessoensis
AAGTGAAAAGTAATTTTATTTGTCTGACAACACGGTTTTGTTTAATCTAAAGCACTTATATTAAACGCAAACTCATTATATTTTTTTACTTCCAAGATGTTTAACATGCACTAATATTTTAATTTGTTCACACTTTACATAAGATATACGAAAGTGTCACTTTCACATTGCAAACACTTTGATGTTCCAGTAATATGCACACGCCAGCTGATGCACTATTCATCACAATAATTGCATTGTTATAACAGGTCATCAGACATATATTTTCTGTTATCAAAAGGACAAATATGTCGCCACGATGAACATGACGATGGTCACAACACTCTTCCCCGCAGAATTCGTTTCTGAAATACAACAGAATATGCAAATTTCAGCATCAATTTATAATACAAAATAAATCTGAATGTTTCTTAAGTGGTAAGGATCAGCTTAGCTTCAAAAATGTTCTGGAC
>NW_018458314.1:0-452 GCF_002113885.1 Mizuhopecten yessoensis
TCCTGGTAGGACGTCAACACGTTGGACAATGCTTGGTGCATTAGTAATGAGGAGGTCTATGGTGGTATCCTTCCTGGTATTCTCATGCACTAACAGGATTAGGTGGTTTGAATAGGATACATTTAAGCTGTTATGGGACCAGTCCCATCCTGGAAAGTTTTGTTTGTTACACCCTCTGGAGACAAATAATTCGAGTTGGTCGAGTCTTTCTTTGTCCGAGACGTGTCTGTGGTAGTAGGCACAAATATAGATAGTACTATGTCCAGTGGTTTGCAGTTTTACCCATAGGAGTTCGCAGTTACTGTCCAGTTCCGGTACTGTGTCACACTTTAAGGTTAAGAGTACGCCGCCACCTCCGCCTGTGACCCTGTCTTTACGGTAGATGTTGTATCCCTCTGGACATATTTACTATCTTTTATGTTGGGATCCAGCCAGGTCTCAGTCCCAATAAT
>NW_018458315.1:0-452 GCF_002113885.1 Mizuhopecten yessoensis
CTACATAGTTCCCTGGTGCCGCATGGGGCCCTATATTGTCGGCATTGTAACCGGGTATATTTCCACCCGGACCAACGGCAAGCTCAAAATACCAAAGGTAGGTTCAGAAATAATTGTTTATAGTTACCAGTGTCTGGTTCAACTATCAATAAAATGTTGAAATGCCTACATACGGCACAAGATACTAAAAATATGTTTGTTGATAAATGTTCAGGTACCAATTGCTACGGACATCATTCGAATCGTTCCAAAGTAAGCATTTCTCCTTAGCAAGACCTGATCTGTCTGAAAGGGAAGAGGTTTACCTCAAAACAACAACAACAAATATAAAAGCCCCTATATTAACTTTATGAAAGCCAAACCCAAAAGGAGTCGCTTACAATTAATTATTATACTAAAGCTACAGACACGATTTCTTCAGCACAGTTCTGAGCCTCATATGTCAGGCTTGC
>NW_018458316.1:0-453 GCF_002113885.1 Mizuhopecten yessoensis
GTTAACTTGCACATATGTAACTGTATGTGGTAGTAAGACGTAACACCTATTGTTAACTTACACATATGTAACTGTATGTGGCAGTAAGACGAAACAAGTGTTGTTAACTTACACATATGTAATTGTATGTGGCAGTAAGACGTAACAAGTACTGTTAACTTACACATATGTAACTGTATGTAGTAGTAAGACGTAACAAGTATTGTTAACTTACACATATGTAACTGTGTGTTGTAGTAAGACGTAACAAGTACTGTTAACTTACACATATGTAACTGTACGTGGTAGTAAGACGTAACAAGTATTGTTAACTTACACATATGTAACTGTGTGTGGTAGTAAGACGTAACAAGTACTGTTANACTGTTACCTTACACATATGTAACTGTATGTGGCAGTAAGACGTAGCAAGTGTTGTTAACTTACACATATGTAACTGTATGTGGCAGTAAG
>NW_018458317.1:0-453 GCF_002113885.1 Mizuhopecten yessoensis
AAATGAAACACCCAGAGAAGAGTCAAAAGCACAGACACAGCGGCTCGGATTAAAATTTCACCCTGGTAGTAAGTTTCAAGGTCAAATACCTTCTAATCAAGGACCCCATACAAAAGTAAAATTTAACTTGCCACAGCATCAGGAATAGTTTTAAGGTATTGTTGTTATCCTAGCAATTAATGGGCTGACCTTCATTGGCACTGGTAGTAGGGAATACCCCCATTATATAATTCCATCACAAGCCTCCCCTACAAGGGAGGGAAAACACATGCTTTGCACAACTTTTCTTACATAGATAAAGTTGTAAAAAAACAAGGCCTATAAACTTAGAAAAATCATAACACATATTACCACAAAACTTAATAATCTCGACCATGTCCCGACATCAGGCGATCCCGCCCTAAACCTTTAATTTTTGGGGAAGCCACCCCTGTGTATAAAGTATACATATAA
>NW_018458318.1:0-166 GCF_002113885.1 Mizuhopecten yessoensis
CTATAGAATTATAGGTATACTAGAATTATAGGTTTACTATAGAATTGTAGGTATACTAGAATTATAGGTATACTATAGAATTATAGGTATACTATAGAATTATAGGTATACTAGAATTATAGGTAACCTATAGAATTATAGGTATACTAGAATTATAGGTATACTA
>NW_018458318.1:313-453 GCF_002113885.1 Mizuhopecten yessoensis
GTATACTAGAATTATAGGTATACTAGAATTATAGGTATACTAGAATTATAGGTAACCTATAGAATTATAGGTAACCTTTAGAATTATAGGTTTACTAGAATTAAAGGTATACTAGAATTATAGGTAACCTATAGAATTAT
>NW_018458319.1:0-453 GCF_002113885.1 Mizuhopecten yessoensis
TTGTATATACTGGTGGACAGTCAGTCCCCAAGGTTGGCCGTAACCTTTATCTACTGGTGGACAATCAGTCCCCGAGGTTGGCTCCAACCGTGCTCATACCTTGTATCTACTGGTTGACAATCAGTCCCCGAGGGTGGCTCTAACCGTGTATCTACTGGTTGACAATCAGTCCCCGAGGTTGACTCCAACCGTGTATCTACTGGGGGACAATCAGTAACCGAGGTTGGCTCCAACCGTCTATCTACTGGTGGACAATCACGTAACCTTTATCTACTGGTGGACAATAAGTCCCCGAGGTTGGCTACAACCTTGTATCTACTTGTGGACAATCAGTCCCCGTATATACTGGTGGACAATCAGCCCCCGAGGTTGGCTCTAACCGTGTATCTACTGGTGGACAATCAGTAACCGAGGTTGGCTCCAACCTTGTATCTACTGGTGGACAGTCAGTCC
>NW_018458320.1:0-453 GCF_002113885.1 Mizuhopecten yessoensis
GCGTTCCGGTCTAACTGCGCATGCGCTACGACAGGTTCCGGGGAAGATCCATATAGGTTATATTTAGAAATCGATATTCACCGGATAACCAGTCTACATGAGTTTTTGAGGACTGGTCACGTGTATCTGATACGACCAATGTGATTGCGAGAAATGTTCATACATATAATAATATATATTGACACATTATATTACCTTATCTAATTGACACATTATATTTCCTTATCTAATTTACACAATATATAACCTTACATATTGACACATTATATAACCTTATCTAATTGACACTTTATATTACCTTATCTAATTGACACATTATACCACCTTATCTAATATACACATTATATAACCCTATCTAATTGACACTTTATATTACCTTATCTAATTGACACATTAAATTACCTTATATATTGACACATTATATTACCTTATCTAATTGACCCATTATATTAC
>NW_018458321.1:0-273 GCF_002113885.1 Mizuhopecten yessoensis
TTATAGAGATCTAAATCATCACCCATGGTCATCAAACATCACTGCTTTATTTATAGAGATCTAAATCATCACACATTGTCATCAAACAGTACTGCAGTATTTATAGAGATCTGAATCATCACCCATGGTCATCAAACAGTACTGTAGTATTTATAGAGACCTAAATCATCACAAACGGTCATTGAACAGTACTGTAGTATTTATAGAGATATAAATCATCACCCATGCTCATCGATTAGTACTGTAGTATTTATAGAGATCTAAATCATCACA
>NW_018458321.1:307-453 GCF_002113885.1 Mizuhopecten yessoensis
ATCTAAATCATCACCCATGGTCATCAAACAGTACTGTAGTATTTATAGAGATCTAAATCATCACACCTGGTCATCAAACAGTACTGTAGTATTTATAGAGATCCAAACCATCACACATGGTCATCGAACAGTACTGTAGTATTTAT
>NW_018458322.1:0-453 GCF_002113885.1 Mizuhopecten yessoensis
TGTCAACAAGTAGTGTTTTATCCGTGTATCAACAAGTAGTGTTTTGCCCGTGTATCAACAAGTAGTGTTTATCCGTGTGTCAACAAGTAGTGTTCTATTCGTGTGTCAACAACTAGTGTTTTATACGTGTATCAACAAGTAGCGTTTTATCCGTGTATCAACAAGAAGTGTTTTATCCGTGTATCAACAAGTAGTGTTTTATCCGAGTATTTATCCGTGTAACAACAAGTAGTGTTTATCCGTGTGTCAACAAGTAGTGTTTTATCCCTGTATCAAGAAGTAGTGTTCCATCGGTATATCTTATCCGTGTATCAACAAGTAGTGTTTTATCCGAGTATTTATCCGTGTAACAACAAGTAGTGTTTATCCGTGTGTCAACAAGTAGTGTTTTATTCGTGTGTCAACAACTAGTGTTTTATACGTGTATCAACAAGTAGCGTTTTATCCGTGTAT
>NW_018458323.1:0-453 GCF_002113885.1 Mizuhopecten yessoensis
TGAAAAACAGTGAATAACAATTTTATAACAAAAAAGAAGTGTATTAAAAAATATTAGGTTATTAAGTATGACTTTGTGGGACTACAATATGGTGAAAAACAGTGAATAACAATTTTATAACAAAAAAGAAGTGTATTTTGAAAATAATTTGAATTTCTTAAAATTTCATCAGTTTCATTTCATTAGTTTTCCAAGTGCTGGAAAATAGTTAAATTCTTCTTAGAACCAAACCTATCAATGTTTTTCCACACTCAATACAAGTTCTACTTGACGATCAAATATTCTGTCTGAAATTGGGTGAAATGATGTTATATCAGGTTTTTGACTTTTTGCATACTCAAAACAAGTTCTACTTGACGATCAAGTTTTCAGTCTGAAATTGGGTGAAATGTTGTTATATCAGGTTTGATCGAGTGTTTTCAATAAGCCAGAAAATATTGAAAAAATGAAATT
>NW_018458324.1:0-453 GCF_002113885.1 Mizuhopecten yessoensis
GACCATGTACATATTACTATATCCCCCATGACCATGTACAGATTAATATATATCCCCCATGACCATGTACAGATTACTATATCCCCCAATGACTGTGTACAGATTACTATATACCCCATGACCATGTACATATTACTATATCACCCATGACCATGTACAGACTACTATATCCCCCATTAACTGTGTACAGATTATTATATCCCCCATGACCATGTACATATTACTATATCACCCATGACCATGTACAGATGACTATATCCCCCAATGACTGTGTACAGATTATTATATCCCCCATGACCATATACAGATTACTATATTGTACATATTACTATATCCCCCATGACCATGTACAGATTATTATATCCCCCATGACCATGTACATATTACTATATCCCCCGTTTACCATGAACATATTATTATATCCCCCATGACCATGTACAGATTACTATATCC
>NW_018458325.1:0-453 GCF_002113885.1 Mizuhopecten yessoensis
GGGGTTCCGTATGAAACGGAACGGATACTCGTTTACCTTGAGGGGACTTACGTACCCTCCACTCTTGTACGTATTCAACAGTTCTCGCATGTTCACGTTTAAAGGGTAGGTTTCGTTAAACACATTCAAACTTTCTTTTCCAGGCTGGTACAAACTTTTCCCCAAGATTTCAAGCCATTTTGTATTTTCTTTCGAGTAAATGTATTTTGATGGATAATCAAGTGAGAAATTTTGCATTGAATCTAATTCCTCAAATGTTGCACTTCCTTTCGCAATGCATCTTGGGTCGGATGGGTCTTTAACACGCTTTGACACACCACAGACGTAAATCAAAATATACACAGCTGTCATGATCAGTCCAAATGTCACAATTCTTCGACCGGAGATAGCCATTAATTAAAAAATAAATATTGTATACTGTTGCTTAAATTAAGACGAAAGAACGGCGTATTG
>NW_018458326.1:0-453 GCF_002113885.1 Mizuhopecten yessoensis
ACGGTAACCTATATATACTGTTACGTCTGATATACACGGTAACCTTTAAACTGGTACTGTTACGTCTGACATACACGGTAACCTATACACTAGTTCTGTTACGTCTGACATACACTGTAACCTATATATACTGTTACGTCAGATATACACGGTAACCTTTAAACTGGTACTGTTTGTTACGTCTGACATACACGGCAACCTATACACTAGTACTGTTACGTCAGATGTAACAGTACTAGTGTATAGTTTACTGTGTATGTCAGACGTAATAGTACTAGTGTATAGGTTACGTCTGATATACACGGTAACCTATACACTAGTACTGTTACGTCTGACATACACAGTAAACTATACACTAGTACTGTTACATCTGACATACACGGTAACCTATACACTGGTACTGTTACATCTGACATACACGGTAACCTATACACTAGTACTGTTACGTCTGAC
>NW_018458327.1:0-453 GCF_002113885.1 Mizuhopecten yessoensis
AGAACACGAAAACCCCAGACAAGAAACTTGGTAAGGTAATAGAGATCCTGGAAACCCCAGACAAGAAACTTGGTAGGTAATAAAGAACACGGAAAACGGAAACCCCAGACGAGACACTTGGTTAGGTAATAAAGAACAAGGAAACCCCAGACAAGAAACTTGTAGGTAATAAAGAACACAGAAACCCCAGACAGGAAACTTAGTTGGGTAATAGAGACCTTGGAAACCCCAGTCCAGAAACTTGGTAGGTAATAGGGGCAACGGAAACCCCAGACGAGACACTTGGTTAGGTAATAAAGAACAAGGAAACCCCAGACAAGAAACTTGGAAGGTAATAAAGAACACGGAAAACGGAAACCCCAGACGAGAAACTTGGTAAGGTAAAAGGGAACACGGAAACCGCAGAAGAGAAACTTGGTAGGTAATAGGGGCCACGGAAACCCCAGACGAGAA
>NW_018458328.1:0-453 GCF_002113885.1 Mizuhopecten yessoensis
GCCCAAGAAATGTTTTGTTCTACACAAAATTCCTCTAATCGTACTAAAACAAGCTACAGGATTTACCTCCAATTCCCCATTGGACTCCATCTTTACATTTAATACATATCCTCTCAATGTAAGATAAGTATAAAGTATCATTTAAATCTGTGCAGTACTTTGGGAGAAGTGCTAACAATGTATAACATTAAAAGGGCATAACTCCATAAACAAGGGAAGTAACTCTATTCTTTATGGTTTACTCATGTCCCTTAGTTTTTGTACTGTGTCCAAAGTATCATTCAAATTGATGCAGCACTTTGGGAAGTGTAGCTTTCTTCTTGAAACTTTTGTAGTGTGAACAATGTTGTGTCTACAGACAGATTGACAGACAGCCTGATTCCATTATTACTTTGTTAAACTTCCTTCCATTGCAAAGGAAAGTAAACCCAGCTGTTTTATTTTAGTGTCAAG
>NW_018458329.1:0-453 GCF_002113885.1 Mizuhopecten yessoensis
TCCGGCATTTTCATTACTGCTGAAGAACTGAAAGGTGTGTGTTAAGAGCATATTTTTCAAACCCAGTCTTAAAAAGTTTAACAACGCTACAATAGCAAACAGATTGTGCAATTTTACATCAACAAGGTTCTCAGCGTGTATATCGGCAATGACTTACAGCAGCGCGCGCGTTTTGTCTTGTTGCTTGGTAACCTGGACTGCTTGTATTTGTAAGGTCTATCGCGACGGGAATAGTAACTTCAATGCTGATAGTGCATGCTCTGTGAACAGTGTCTGAAAGACAACAAGGTTAGTAAAATCATACACTTGTACAAGGACAGGTATAATGATCCATAATGGTTCGGTGATTTGTTTTGTTTTTATATTGTTTTACGGACCATCGACCAATCATTTAGGAGCGTTTTTATGTTTAACTTTGTAAGATAAATTCAGGGTAATAGTTAAAACAAAATC
>NW_018458330.1:0-453 GCF_002113885.1 Mizuhopecten yessoensis
ATATAATTGTACTATTCATGAGACCATTTTCACAACTATTAATTTTTTTTAAATATATTATCAAACATTTAACACTTAAAACATTTTCACATAGGATTACCCTTACTTTCACATTACAAATTCAAGTAATTGGGTTTCAGATATACCCTAGGTAAAACACTGACAACGTATATAATGACCACCCCCCAACCAGTTGTAACTTATTAATATTCCCCAAGTCTCTCCCTTATAATCTTAACTAACCCCCCAAGTTCATAATAAAGTGCTTCCGCCAGCAGTTCTTCTAGTTCCCTTGTCCCATTTGGCAATGTCCTATGTGAGGGTGACACCTTCAGATTCCTCAAATAGTTGAGCACTATCCTGAAGTGCTTCCCGTCACGGTCCAAGAAATAAGAGTATTTGTTTGCCACTTCGTATGGTTGGTGTTTGGAGTCCTTCTGCACCATACGTGAT
>NW_018458331.1:0-453 GCF_002113885.1 Mizuhopecten yessoensis
TTTTGTACATTGAATAATAGATATGACATTTGTGACATTTGTCTCCTATCTTTACATTTGTATCCCTTACTTAATCCTCATTACAAATAATTTAAAGAAGAAATATTTAAAAGCTGTTTGTGCTATATAGGGGGAAACACTTACATGAACAAGTTTATATCATAGTTCTTATTATTGTAATAAAAAAATGTTTTAATAAAATGTACAGTTTTTTTTATTTCCTCCAAAACTGTATTAAATACTGCTGTCAGTAAATGTGATCAAAGATTAAAACAGCATATTTATTTGAGCTCTTCTTCATTAAAAACAACAAATCCGGATTTTCATTCCCCTTTCCGGTTTGTACTGTACACAATCCAAGATGGCGACCATCACTAACTCAATACACACGCTATTTAAGCGTTGTCTAATGCAATCATATGTGAGTAAATTAATTTATAATAGATGTAATAA
>NW_018458332.1:0-453 GCF_002113885.1 Mizuhopecten yessoensis
ACCTTCTTAATGAGGTACATGTATTCATTAGTGTACGTCACTCAAAACAAACAGCTAGTAACGTCTCAGAGCCATACCTTCTTAATGAGGTACATGTATTCATATACAGTTAGTAACGTCTCAGACCCATACCTCCTGAATTAGGTCAATGTACATGCATTAGTGTACGTCAATCAATATATACAGCTAGTAACGTCTCAGACGCATACCTCCTTAATTAGGTTCATTTATTCAGTATTGTACGTCACTCAAAACATACAGCTAGTAACGTCTCAGACCCATACCTTCTTAATGAGGTACACGTATTCATTAGTGTACGTCACTCAATAGATACCGTTAGGAATATCTCAGACCAATACCTCCTTAATAAGGTCCATTTATTCATTATTGTACGTCACTCAAAACAACCAGCTAGTTACGTCTCAGACCCATACCTTCTTAATGAGGAACATG
>NW_018458333.1:0-453 GCF_002113885.1 Mizuhopecten yessoensis
GGAAAAAATCACCTAATTGTGTGTGTGTATAATTCCAAAGACAATAGATTATTTTGATAAGTCAAGTGTCCTTCAATACTTTGGCGCCAATAACGATATTCAATTATGACGTCATCCTGGTGTTGTTCAAACTGACACCAACATGGCTCATTTCAAGGTTTGCAGTCAAAGTTCTAAGGTAATTCATGTTCTTTGTTTATCAAAAAACAGTATGAATAGAATGTTTATCAAATAAAATCTTGATGTAAGTATTATTGTGAAATGTGTAATATTATTAAGGACGGAATTAATTATATTTCTTCGCTTGTTGACCATAGACAGGGACATTTTTAAAATGATGTTAGTAAGTTTCCAAAATCGTCCATTGGATTAATGTAATTGTACTTGTCCTCGTATTGTTTTGTACTGCTCACAATATTTCACAGGGCATTATTCTAATCCTCGCCCAAGTCT
>NW_018458334.1:0-453 GCF_002113885.1 Mizuhopecten yessoensis
TTTCTCACCTTCTTTGGAGCCATCGGTGTAAAGTTGTGTATGAGATTAACACATAACACTTGATTTCCCTCGCTCATGTAATGTAAAGTTAAAATCAGGGGTTTGAATGGTCCACGGAGGAACATCAGATATGTTAAATTCAGCTATGTCGGTCAATTTTTTGTTGAGTTCTTGCAGGAAATCGAAAATTCGGATACCAAATGTTGGCAGAAGTTTTTGGTTTTGCGTAAATATGTTTTGGTATTTGGGGGTGAATACTTGGTTGAAAGCTGGATTTTTAGGGTTTGATTTTAATTGAGCTGCAACTTGTAATGAAAGTTTTTTTCTTCTGTCATAAAGGGATGGTTCATTTGCTTCCACGTACAGGCTTTTTACAGTTGTTGTTCGAAAAGCTCCTAGGGCTAGACCTAGCCCTTGGTTATGGATTGGGTCTAGCATCTGAAGGTACGAACT
>NW_018458335.1:0-453 GCF_002113885.1 Mizuhopecten yessoensis
ATGTTATTTGTAATATATGTCTTACCTGTCCAATAGAGTAATAGAACTATACACATTTCTATGTTATTTGTAATATATGTCTCACCTGTCCAATTTACAGACACCAAGCATGAACAAGTTTGTCTCCCTTTTTGCCGCCCTGGCTGTACTTGGCTGTGTATCCGCACAGACATTCGGCGCCTTCACCCCCGGAGGTCTGGCTTCCCTGGCACTCCTCCCCCCACTCATCAACCAGCTGGCTATGCCCGTTAGACCTCCTCCGCCACCACCAGCATTCTACGGAGGATTCGGAGGATACGGACTCCGACCCCAATACCTCCCGCCCACCATCAGTAAGTAATTGTTTTCTCCACTCACCGACAGTAACGGGGATACGACGCAGAGAAAGAGTGGGGCTTAAATAAGTCTAGGAATCAGAATTCCCTTAGACTTACACAAGCCCCAAATACTACT
>NW_018458336.1:0-143 GCF_002113885.1 Mizuhopecten yessoensis
TACATCTTTATCACGATACGAGTGTTATCATGTAAACACCATCTCGTACTTTTTACATCTATGTCACGATACGGGTGTTATCTTGTGAACCCCATCTCGTACTATCTTCATCTATCACGATACGGGTGTTAGGTAGTTTCAAG
>NW_018458337.1:0-221 GCF_002113885.1 Mizuhopecten yessoensis
CAGGGTGGAGGATGGTTGGCCTGGGTGGGGCAGAGATCTACAGGGAGAAGTATGGTTGGGTGGTGGCTGGAATCTACAGGGTGGAGGATGGTTGGGTGGGGCATGGATCTACAGGGTGGAGGATGGTTGGGTGGGGCAGATATCTACAGGGTGGAGGATGGTTGGGTGGGGCAGGAATCTACAGGGTGGAGGATGGTTGGGTGGGGCAGGGATCTACAGGG
>NW_018458337.1:325-453 GCF_002113885.1 Mizuhopecten yessoensis
GGATCTACAGGGTGGAGGATGGTTGGCCTGGGTGGGGCAGGGATCTACAGGGTGGAGGATGGTTGGATGGGGCAGGGATCTATAGGGAAAAGTATGGTTGGGTGGGGCAGGGATCAACAGGGAGGAGG
>NW_018458338.1:0-453 GCF_002113885.1 Mizuhopecten yessoensis
ACTAGTCACACGATATTTATATATACCAGTACCATCATAGGTATGCACTACTCACACGATATATATATACCAGTCACATCATAGGTATGTACTAGTCACATCATATGTACTAGTCACACGATATATATGTACCAGTCACATCATAGGTATGTACTTTTCATACGATATATATATACCAGTCACATCAAAGGTATGTACTAGTCACAGGATATAGATATACCAGTCACATCAAATGTATGTACTTGTCACACGATATAGATATACCAGTCACATCATAGGTATATTCTAGTCACACGATATATATATACCAGTCACATCATAGGTATATACTCGTCACAGAATATAAATAAACCAGTCACATCATAGGTTTATGCTAGTCACACGATATATATATATCAGTCACATCAAAGGTATGTACTTGTCACAGGATAAAGATATACCAGTCACATCATA
>NW_018458339.1:0-453 GCF_002113885.1 Mizuhopecten yessoensis
AAGGGTTCATAATTTAAATTTGTACTATTCAACCTTGGCAAATTTCCCTCCCCTGCCACTTTGCATAGACACTTTACTAGCAAAACTTTAAACTTTCAAGATTATTTCAGCACTGGTCGCCTATGTATTTCCCTTGGTTATCATTTACAGTTAGAATATGGTCAATTATCATTACCAACTGATCATATACAGAAAATGTTTTTTTAAGTATTCCTCCATTGATTTTTTTACATAAATCATGACATATAGTCGACAAGGCAACTTGGTACTGGGCGCCGCCATTATTATTTACATGCACAGGAACTTGGTATTAGTTTCTAATATATGTGTATTATATAATGTATGATAAAAAAAATGGGGACCATAGGATGGTAATTTGTCTCTGTGCCAGGTTCAATAATTTGAAAGCAAGGCTGAAAACATGTATGGAATGTGTTTTTTTTAAGGGAGTCT
>NW_018458340.1:0-453 GCF_002113885.1 Mizuhopecten yessoensis
GTGCTGTTGTCTCTATGATCAAATAAACACTGGATACCTTTATAAACATGCAGTTGTCACTTTGGTCAAATAAACACCGGATACCTATATAACCGTGCTGTTGTCACTTTGGTCAAATAACCACCGGATACCTTTATTATAAACCGTGTTGTTTTCACTATGGTGAAATAAACACTGGAGACCTATATAACCGTATTCTTGTCTCTGTGGTCAAATAACACCGAATACCTGTATGATCCTGCTGTTGTCTCTATGATCAAATAAACAACGGATACCTGTATAACCATGCTGTTGTCTCTATGATCAAATAAACACTGGATACCTATATAACCGTATTCTTGTCTCTGTGGTCAAATAACACCGAATACCTGTATAATCCTGCTGTTGTCTCTATGATCAAATAAACAACGGATACCTGTATAACCATGCTGTTGTCTCTATGATCAAATAAAC
>NW_018458341.1:0-453 GCF_002113885.1 Mizuhopecten yessoensis
TGGTACTGTTTTGATATCAGTATTCTATATATGTAGTTACTGGTAATGTTTAGATATCAGTAGTATATATATGTAGTTACTGGTACTGTTATGATATCAGTACTCTATACAGACCCGTACACGTTCGCTGTTCCACTTTCAGCGTACCGTTTGCGTAGCATTTCCGTACCGTTTGCGTAGCACTTGCGTATCACTTGCGTAGCATTTCCGTAGTACTTCCGAACCATTACCGTAGCATTTCCGTAGCACTTGCGTAGCGTTTCCGTAGCACTTCCGGATCGTTTCCGTAGCACCACGGACTTAGATAACAGGGATTGGCAACACCACTCTCGTCTAGCGTATGTATTGTCCACCTCTTGTATTTGTGCACCGAACCGTGACGACTGGTAACCCTCTCGCTGAAGCCATTTTACCTGTACTGCGCTTGCGTGTGACCTAACAGACAAGTTTCCG
>NW_018458342.1:0-453 GCF_002113885.1 Mizuhopecten yessoensis
TACATTACTAACATGAAGGACAGTGTATAGGTACATTATTAACATAAAGGACAATGTATTGGTACTTTATTAACATAAAGGACAGTGTATTGGTACATTACTAACATGAAGGACAGTGTATTGGTACATCATTAACATGAATGACAGTGTATTGGTTCATTATTAACATAAAGGACTGTGTATTGGTACATTATTAACATGAAGGACAGTGTATAGGTACATTATTAAAATAAAAGACTGTGTATTGGTACATTATTAACATGAAGGACAGTGTATTTGTACATTATTAACGTGAAGGATAGTGTATTTGTACATTATTAACATGAAGGACAGTGTATTGTTCATTATTAACATGAAGGACAGTGTATTGGTACATCATTAACATGAATGACAGTGTATTGGTACATTATTAATATGAAGGACAGTCTTTTGTTACATTATTAACATAAAGGA
>NW_018458343.1:0-453 GCF_002113885.1 Mizuhopecten yessoensis
TCATACATTAAATCTAGGACAAAAACCGAATGAGTGACCCATGTGACTTGATACTGTGTCGGGATTATACATTAAATCTAGGACCTAAACAGAGTGAGTGAAGTGAGTGACATACATTAAACCTAGGGAAGAACCTAACCAGAGTGAGTGACCCATGTGGCTTGATATTGTGTCGAAATTATACATAAAATCTAGGACCAAAACACACTGAATGACCCATGTGGCTTGATAGTGTGTCGGGGTTATACATTAAATCTAGGACCAAACCAGACCGAATGACCCATGCGGCTTGATAGTGTGTCGGGATTATAAATTAAATCTAGGACCAAAACAGAGTGAGTGACCCCTGTGGCTTGATATTGTGTCGAGATCATACATTAAATTTAGGACCTAAACAGAGTGAGTGACATACATTAAACCTAGGGAAGGACCTAAACAGAGTGAGTGACCCAT
>NW_018458344.1:0-453 GCF_002113885.1 Mizuhopecten yessoensis
GGTACACAGAATGCCCTATAGTGGTGATACATTATGTGGTACACAAAACGCCCTATAGTGGTGATACATTATGTGGTTCACAGAATGCCCTGTAGTGGTGTTACATTATGTGGTACACAGAACGCCATGCAGTGATGAAACATTATGTGGTACACAAAACGTCATGCAGTGATGAAACATTATGTGGTACACAGAACGCCCTGTAGTGATGATACATTATATGGTACACAGAACGCCNAGTGATGATACATTATGTGGTACACAGAACGCCCTGTAGTGATGATACATTATGTGGTACACAGAACGCCCTGTAGTGGTGATACATTATGTGGTACACAGAACGCCCTGTAGTGGTGATACATTATGTGGTACACTGAACGCCCTGTAGTGGTGGTACATTATGTGGTGCACAGAACGCCCTGTACTGATGAGACATTATGTGGTACACAAAAC
>NW_018458345.1:0-453 GCF_002113885.1 Mizuhopecten yessoensis
TTTCGGAATGTCGAAATCAACTGAGCAATCCAACGTGTACGCTCCGATACAGTGGTTTGTATAAAGACTTGCGCACTTTCATTTCCGCATTGAAATTTCTATCAGCATAGCACGGCGAGGTCGGAGACAGCATGTGTGTTTATTGTAACATTAATTAATTAATGAATATGATCATGAATAAGTTGTATATTTTTTATTCTATATACCGTAAAAACCCATGTAATTTGCGCACCTGTGTAATTTACGCAGGTACTTTTTGAGGCTGAAAATCGTGAAAAAGCTTCTACTCGAATATTTTGCGCACCCAAAAAATCTGGAAAAAAAACGATGTTCATGCTCCGAAAATCGATCCATGAATAAATTTTTTTATATATTTCTATGATTTTTTTTTTCATTGATGTAAAATATTATTTAAAACCAAGAAGAAACTACGTAAAATGTGTATTTTGTTGC
>NW_018458346.1:0-453 GCF_002113885.1 Mizuhopecten yessoensis
TCAGTCCTCTCGTATTCACCACCACGTCCCCTTCCGTCTTCCTCTTTTCACCACAATGTCCCCTTCCGTCTTCCTCTATTCACCACCACGTCCCCTTCAATCCTCCTCTTTTCATCACCACGTCCCCTTCCGTCGTCCTCTATTCACCTGTTCACCACCACGTCCCATTCGATCTATCTCTATTCACTATCCCATCGTCTTCCGTCGTCCTCTATTCCCCTGTTCACCCCCACGTCCCATTCGATCTATCTCTATTCACTATCCCATCGTCTTCCGTCGTCCTCTATTCATCTGTTCACCACCCCGTCCCCTTCAATCTTCATCTATTCACCACCACGTCCCCTTCCGTCGTCCTCTATTCACCTGTTCACCACCACGTCCCATTCGATCTATCTCTATTCACTATCCCATCGTCTTCCGTCGTCCTCTATTCATCTGTTCACCACCACGTCC
>NW_018458347.1:0-453 GCF_002113885.1 Mizuhopecten yessoensis
AACATAGCAACATGCTGGTCATTACAGGTCAATAGTAACATAGCAGCAAGCTGTACATTACAGGTCAACAGTAAAATAGCAACAAGCTGGACATTACAGGTTAACAGTAACATAGCAACAAGCTAGACATTACAGGTCAACAGTAACATAGCAACAAGCTGGACATTACAGGTCAACAGTAACATAGCAGCATGCTGGACATAACAGGAAAACAATAACATAGCAACATGCTGGACATAACAGGACAACAATAACATAGCAACATGCTGGACATTACAAGTCAACAGTAACATAACAACAAGCTAAATAGTACAGGTCAACAGTAACATAACAACAAGCTAAATAGTACAGATCAACAGTAGCATAGCAACAAGCTAAATAGTACAGGTCAACAGTAACATACAGTAACAACAAGCTAAATAATACAGGTGAACAGTAGTATAGCAACAAGCT
>NW_018458348.1:0-453 GCF_002113885.1 Mizuhopecten yessoensis
TAGGAGAGGTCTATTCAGAGTTTATGTTTAGGAGCGGTCTGTTGAAAGTTTATAGGGTAGGAGAGGTCTGTTCAGAGTTTATAGGTTAGGAGAGGTCTGTTCAGAGTTTATAGGGNTTTAGGGTTAGGATAGGTCTATTCAGAGTTTAGGGTTAGGATAGGTCTATTCAGAGTTTATAGGTTAGGAGAGGTCTGTTCAGAGTTTAGGGTTAGGGGAGGTCTATTCAGAGTTTAGGGTAAGGAGCGGTCTGTTCAGAGTTAATGGTTAGGAGAGGTCTGTTCAGAGTTTAGGGTTGGGAGAGGTCTGTTCAGAGTTTATGGTTAGGAGAGGTCTATTCAGAGTTTATGTTTAGGAGCGGTCTGTTGAGAGTTTATAGGGTAGGAGAGGTCTGTTCAGAGTTTATAGCTAAGGAGAGGTCTGTTCAGAGTTTATAGGGTAGGAGAGGTCTATTCA
>NW_018458349.1:0-453 GCF_002113885.1 Mizuhopecten yessoensis
GTCGTCCGTCTTGTCCTCCATAGCCTTTTCAGGTACATGTGTAGATTTGCCCACTGACTGTAGCCCTTCATTCAAGTTTGCTTCTGGCCAAATATCGACACCCTAGGCCTTTCGGTTATTAAGAAGAAGTTGTTTAAAGTAAAATATTGACACCGGACACCGGCCGGCCGGCCGACGGACAGATGGACGACGGACGCCGCGCCACGGCATAAGCTCACTTGGCGCTTCGTGCCAGGTGACCTAAAAAAACTGCCCAGGAAAAAACTGACACATCCAAAAATTGGTAATAAACTGAAATAAAACAAAATTGATAATACGCCACATAAATTATATGAAATTGAGAAAAAATAAGAAAATAATTTAATATATANCTATATGAAATTGAGAAAAAATAAGAAAATAATTTACTATATACATAAAAACTTGTTTGCTCCACTGCATATTAACTAGTAT
>NW_018458350.1:0-453 GCF_002113885.1 Mizuhopecten yessoensis
TAGAACGTTCTGACTTCATATAGAACGTTCTGACATCTTTTAGAATGTTCTGACATCTTATAGAGTGTTCTGACATCATATAGAATGTTATGACATCCTATAGAACGTTCTGACACAATATCGAACATTCCGACATCCTATCGAACGTTCTGACATCATATAGAACGTTCTGACATCATATAGAACGTTCTGACNAACGTTATGACATCATATAAAACGTTCTGACATCATATAGAACGTTTTGACATCATATATAGTGTTCTGACATCCTATATAACGTTCTGACATACTATAGAACGTTCTGACATCATATAAAACGTTATAACATCCTATAGAACGTTCTGACATCATAAAGAGTGTTCTGACACCATATAGAACGTTCCGACATCATATAGAACGTTTTGACATCATATAGAACGTTCTGACAGCATATAGACTGTTATTACACCATAT
>NW_018458351.1:0-453 GCF_002113885.1 Mizuhopecten yessoensis
TATCTATTTTGTTACACCAAAAGTCAATGTAGCTCAGAAACGGCATCAAACCTTGATTTTGACATCTTGTTTGTTGATAGTCTGCTGTTTACAATCGCTATCGCACCGGCGCCTGATGAAATTGGCTGTTGCCGTCAAACGTTCTTGTGACCATCACGGTGGGGAAACGAAGCGGTGCACGCACATTTTTTGCGCATGTGATATTTTTCACTGTCTCATGGCAATATCACCCGCGCCCCTTAAAACCAATGTATTTTCGGAGGGTGACAGAGATTTTTGTTTAATTTTCTCCCAACCAATCAAATAGCTAGAAATTCACTTGAGGTGTAACAATATTTACTGTACCTTTACAGACGGACTGAGGGACATTATTTATTGTTACACCTCAAGTGAATTTCTAGCTATTTGAACAAAAACCCATTGTCACCCTCGGCTTCGCCTCGGGTGACAATG
>NW_018458352.1:0-453 GCF_002113885.1 Mizuhopecten yessoensis
GTCGTTTTACAAAAAGCTTAACGATCTGATTACATGTTATAGTTTAAATATTCTTTTGTTAAATACTCGTGACTAAAATAACTAATACAGACGCATACACGGCTGTGAATTGGTGTCTCCCTTTGGCGTGTCTCGTTCACGAACCCGTATAAATACCGATAATGAAAAACTGTTTTAGGATATTTTATTTTTTGTTAATCATGAGTATATTTCCGAAAACAAAATAATTTTACAAAGATTGTATTTGATGTATTGATTGCATGGATTGTTCGGGTTCATGTGTGGGTGCCTCGGTAGCCGTGATCGCTAACGCGCACAGTCACCATTACTGTGTGCAATCAGGCGTGAGCTTTAGACCACTCACTCTCCAAAGAGTTTCGGTTCGATCCCTAGCGGTGGCGGGAAAAAGAGAGAGATATCTGATAGGGTTACTTGTTATCCTCCATCACAAAC
>NW_018458353.1:0-453 GCF_002113885.1 Mizuhopecten yessoensis
CTCCCCTGGCACGCAGTGTCTGGGACTGGTAGATTGTACGTTGGGACTAGTAAATTAGCAGCTCCCCTGGCACGCAGTGTCTGGGACTGGTAGATTGTACGTTGGGACTAGTAAATTAGCAGCTCCCCTGTCACGCAGTGTCTGGGACTGGTAGATTGTACGTTGGGACTAGTAAATTAGCAGCCCCCCTGGCACGCAGTGTCTGGGACTGGTAGATTTTACGTTAGGGCTAGTGAGCCGCTCCCCTGGCACACAGTGTCTGGGACTGGTAGATTTTACGTTAGGGCTAGTGAGCCGCTCCCCTGGCACACAGTGTCTGGGACTGGTAGATTGTACGTTGGGGCTAGTGAACCGCTCCCCTGGCACGCAGTGCCTGGGACTGGTAGATTGTACGTTTGGGCTAGTGAACTGCTCCCCTGGCACGCAGTGTCTGGGACTGGTAGATTGTACGTT
>NW_018458354.1:0-453 GCF_002113885.1 Mizuhopecten yessoensis
CACAACTTAGGGTTACAAGTACATAACGTGAAAGAAACATCACCGTTTGTTACATTACAAGGTAAGTATTGATACTAACATTGACACAACTTAAGGTTACAAGTACATAACGTGAAGAAACATCACTGTTGGTAACATAAGTAGGTAAGCATTCATACTAACAATGACATAACTTAAGGTTACAAGTACACAACGCGAAGAAACTTCACTGGTGGTGACATTACAAAGTAAGTATTGATACTAACAATGGCACAACTTAACGTTACAAGTACAAAACGTGAAGAATCACCACTGGTGGTAACATTANGTAATCATTGATACTTACAATGACACAACTTAAGGTTACAAGTACAAAACGTGAAAGAAACACCACTGGTTGTTGCATTACAAGGTAAGCATTGATACTATCAATGACACAACTTAAGGTTACAAGTACATAACGTGAAAGAAACA
>NW_018458355.1:0-453 GCF_002113885.1 Mizuhopecten yessoensis
AACATAATCAATTAACCAGTCCAATAACTTTCCCGATATTCCATAACTAGCTAGTTTCACGTCCAGTCCCCTATGCCACACTCGATCAAACGCCTTAGAAATATCACAAAAAAATAGACAAGTTGGCTGGTTTTTTTCAAGATTGTCGCACATAGTACGATATATTTCTATAAGCTGGTGTACAGTAGAATGACCTGGTTGAAAACCTGACTGATATTTATATATGAGAGAATTATCTAAAAGGTAGTTATGTAAATATTTAGCGACTAATCTTTCGAAAACTTTACCAATAGTACTTAGTAGTGCAATAGGTCTTTAATTTGAAGGGTCTTGTTTATCGCCCTTTTCAAAAAACTGCATAACTAGAGCATGTTTCCATTGTTTGGGAAAAGATCAAGTTTCTAAAAAATGAGCGAAAGATCAATGAAAGAGGATAAGCAACTGAATTAGAGG
>NW_018458356.1:0-453 GCF_002113885.1 Mizuhopecten yessoensis
TACAGTTATGTTATAGTCATTACCCAACCTATATTCAATTCCCCATCCCCCGGATACTTTTATTAGTTAAAATGATGATGACGATGACATTGATGATGATGATGATGATGATGATCCGGGGATGGTTAGTATAACAGTGATGTTTGGGATTTTGGGGTTAGTCATAGTAAATGTGGTGATTAGTTCTAGGATGTGGATGTTAAATTTGTGTATGTATTTTGTTTGATATATTGAATGATGTAATTGATTATAACAATATTATGATGATAGTAAATGACAATGATGATAAAGATGAAATTATTATTTTAATATTGTTGATGTGGATCACCTTTGGGCAGGTGAGCTAAAACATGAATATGCATGGGAGAAAAATTCATATGGGTATTCTCTGTCACAGGAATTTTAAAAGAAGGCCTTTTGCTTATGATCACCTAGCTTATCTTTTTACGATTT
>NW_018458357.1:0-453 GCF_002113885.1 Mizuhopecten yessoensis
AGGTTACACATCAGCAGCTTTAACGGACAAACACTTCATCAATTTTAACGACCAATTTAACACATCAGCAGCTTTTACGGACAAACACTTCACCAATTTAAAAGACAAAGGTTACTCATCAGCAGCTTTAACGGACAAACACTTCATCAATTTTAACGACCAATTTAACACATCAGCAGCTTTTACGGACAAACACTTCACCAATTTAAAAGACAAACCCTACCCATCAGCAGCTTTAACGGACAAACACTTCATCAATTTTAACGACCAATTTAACACATCAGCAGCTTTTACGGACAAACACTTCACCAATTTAAAAGACAAATGTTACACATCAGCAGCTTTGACGGACAAACACTTCATCAATTTAAAAAACAAAGGTTACACATCAGCAGCTTTAACGGACAGACACTTCATCAATTTAAAAGACAAAGGTTACACAGCAGCAGCTTT
>NW_018458358.1:0-453 GCF_002113885.1 Mizuhopecten yessoensis
TATATAGTGGTAGCTATATATACAGATGATGTATATAGTGGTAGCGATATATACAGATGATTTATATAGTGGTAGCTATATATACAGATGATGTATATAGTGGTAGCTATATATACAGATGATGTATATAGTGGTAGCTATATATACAGATGATTTATATAGTGGTAGCTATATATACAGATGATGTATATAGTGGTAGCTATATNAGTGGTAGCTATATATACAGATGATGTATATAGTGGTAGCTATATATACAGTGACTGGTGAATTGTATATAGTGGTAGCTATATATACAGATGATGTATATAGTGGTAGCTATATGTACAGATGATGCATAAAGTGGTAGCTATATATACAGATGATGTATATAGTGGTACCTATATATACAGATGATGTATATAGTGGTACCTATATATACAGTGACTGGTGAATTGTATATAGTGGTAGCTATAT
>NW_018458359.1:0-453 GCF_002113885.1 Mizuhopecten yessoensis
ATTGGCTCCTCGCTTCCCTTTCTCATACAACCCCTGTGTACACATATAGGTTCATCGGTTCTCTTACTTGGCACAACCACTGTGTACACATTGGCTCATTGCTTCCCTTTCTTGACACAACCACTGTGTACATATTTGCCTATTGCTTCCCTTACTTGGCACAACTATCGTGTACACATTGGCCTATTGCTTTCATTACTTGGCACAACCACAGTGTACACATTGGCTCATTGCTTCCCTTACTTGGCACAACCACTGTGTACACATTTGCTCCATGCTGCTCTTTCTTGACACAACTATTTTGTACACATTGGCTCATCGGTTCTCTTGTTTGACACAACTATTTTGTACACATTGGCTCATTGGTTCTCCTGCTTGACACAACCACTGTGTAGGCATAGGCTCCTTGCTTCCCTTACTTGACATAACTATTGTGTACACATTGACTCATTG
>NW_018458360.1:0-453 GCF_002113885.1 Mizuhopecten yessoensis
CTTAGTATGGTTAGCTACACCTTGTCACATGCCAGGCCTGTCATACACTGAATATTGTTCCTAAATATGGTTAGCTACACCTTGTCACATGCCAGGCCTGTCACAGACTGAACATTGCCTTAGTATGGTTAGCTACACCTTGTCACATGTCAGGCCTGTCACATGCTGAACATTGACTTAGTATGGTTAGCTCCACCTTGTCACATGCCAGGCCTGTCATACACTGAACATTGACTTAGTATGGTTAGCTACACTTTGTCACATGTAAGGCCTGTCACAGACTGAGCATTGACTTAGTATGGTTAGCTACACCTTGTCACATCCCAGGCCTGCCACAAACTGAACATTGTGCTAACGTATGGTTAGCTTACACCTTGTCACATACCAGGCTTGTTACATGCTGAACATATTGACTTAGTATGGTTAGCTTCACATTGTCACATGTAGGGCCTG
>NW_018458361.1:0-453 GCF_002113885.1 Mizuhopecten yessoensis
ATGCAGAAAAGACGATATCATAAAGCCCTGGGAGTAGCCAGATAGTCAGGAACCTGCCTGGTAAGAACACAGGACTTGAGTAAGACTCGAGGTCAGCCAGAGAAGATACACACGTGCTGTTGTTGTGACAGTGTTGACATTCTTCGCTGTTCAGGGAGCCTGTAGGACGGATTTCATCTGGAAAGTTCGAAAGTGCATGCTGGTGATGCGTATGTTTTTCAACTCATGTATGCAGTCTCTAAGGTGTACTCTGCTTGAGGTTGATTTAGGATCCTCGATTCCGTGCCGAGTTGATGTTCGCTGCCGGCCACTGCTGCAGGAGAAACTTGACGCCGGGAAGAATAGTCACAGAACTCACTGTTGTGTTGACGCTAGTAACGGAATCACTTATTCGCCTTTCCAGTCTGTCATAACTGTCCTGTAGTGTTGACACACTCTCTGCCAATCTAGTGA
>NW_018458362.1:0-453 GCF_002113885.1 Mizuhopecten yessoensis
TTTTCAATCATGACATATTTTTAGGTCACCTGAGCTTTAGCTCAATTGACCAATTGTATCCGTCTTCGTCCGTCATCGTCCATCGTCCGTCGTCCGTTAACATTTTACATTTTCAACTTTCATTAATATTTCATGGGAAGGTTACTGACATCACCCTGACCAAGTGTTGTTATTTTTCGGGTGCCATTTAAAAAAACTATTTCAAACTTAAAGTCAAGTTTTGCTGGGCCGATTTAACTGAAACTTTGTTGGAATGATCGACTCATGGTCCTGACAAAGTGTTGTTATTTTTCGGGTCGATCAGAAATCCAATATGGCCGACACGGCCGCCATTTTGAAAAACTATTTCAAACTTAAAGTCAAGTTATGATGGGCCAATTGAACTGAAACTTTGTAGGAATGATCGATTCATGGTCATGACAAACTTAAGTTAACGTTATACTTAACTATTTT
>NW_018458363.1:0-453 GCF_002113885.1 Mizuhopecten yessoensis
ACTATATTAGTAGTTATTATTACCGGTACACGTACTATATTGGTAATTATTATTACCGGTACACGAACTATATTGGTAGTTATTATTACCGGTACACGTACTATATTGGTAGTTATTATTACCGATACACGTACTATATTGGTAGTTATTATTACCGATACATGTACTATATTGGTAGTTATTATTACCGGTACACGTATTATATTGGAAGTTATTATTATCGGTACACGTACTATATTGGTAGTTATCATTACCACTACACGTACTCTATTGGTACATGTAGTTATTATTACCGGTACACGTACTATATTGGTAGTTATTATTACCGGTACACGTACTATATTGGTAGTTATAATTACCGGTACATGTACTATATTGGTAGTTATTATAACCGGTACACGTACTATTTTGGTAGTTATTATTACCGGTACACGTACTATATTGGTAGTTATT
>NW_018458364.1:0-453 GCF_002113885.1 Mizuhopecten yessoensis
GCAGTCATGATATTAGAATTGACCCCAAGGTTTGCCCCACCCTTGCAGATTAACCCCTGGGTCATTACTTTGAAATGGTTGAAATCCCCACCCCAAAACTATATATACAAATGCTGGGACAAAAACAGGCAAATGCAGTCATGATATTAGAATTGATCCTGGGGTCTGGCCACAACCGTATGGACTTAGTTTCTGAGTCACAGCTTGGAAACAGTTGAGATCCCCACCCCATAACCATACATGAAATTGCTGGGCATGAAAAATTGAATACAGATATATATGCTACAAGGATTGGCCTTGGGTCTGGCATATTCCCTTGGATCTCATTTGGAGAATAATTTGCCATGATTGCTTAGATATCCAGGTGAACGATACAGGCCCTATGGGCCTCTTGTTTTAAATTCTTGCTAAAAAGTTCTACAAACAACAGGCATCTAGTTTTTTGACATATTT
>NW_018458365.1:0-453 GCF_002113885.1 Mizuhopecten yessoensis
GGCAGTATCACTGCCGATTATATTTAAATGTGTGACAGGATCTGTATAATCCTGTAGTACTGGCATTATCACTGCCGATTATATATAAATGTGTGACAGGATTTGTTTAATCCTGTAGGACTGGCAGTATCACTGCCGATTATTTATAAATGTGTGACAGGATTTGTTTAATCCTGTAGTACTGGCAGTATCACTGCCGATTATTTATGAATGTTTGACAGGATTTGTTTAATCCTGTAGTACTGGCATTATCACTGCCGATTATTTATAAATGTTTGACAGGATTTGTTTAATCCTGTAGTACTGGCAGTATCACTGCCGATTATATATAAATGTCTGACAGGATTTGTTTTATCCTGTAGTACTGGCAGTATCACTGCCGATTATTTATAAATGTTTGACAGGATTTGTTTAATCCTGTAGTACTGGTAGTATCACTGCCGATTATATATA
>NW_018458366.1:0-453 GCF_002113885.1 Mizuhopecten yessoensis
TGAAGATTTTAAAGACATCTGACCCCAATGACCTTGAAAGTTGGTGAAGGTCATTCATTTGAACAAATCTGGTAGCCCTTCATCCCAGCATGCTACAGGCCTAATATCAGTACCCTGGGCCTTTTGGTTATTGAGAAGAAGTTGTTTGAAGATTTTAAAGACATCTGACCCCAATGACCTTGAAAGTTGGTGAAGGTCATTCATTTGAACAAACTTGGTAGCCCTTCATCCCGGCATGCTACAGGCCTAATATCAGTACACTGCGCCTTTTGGTTATTGAGAAGAAGCTGTTTGAAGATTTAAGACATTTGACCCCAATAACCTTGAAAGTTGGTCAAGGTCATTCATTTGAACAAAGTTGGTAGCCCTTCATCGCAGCATGCTACAGGCTTAATATCAGTACCTTGAACCTTTTGGTTATTGAGAAGAAGTTGTTTGAAGATTTTAAAGACA
>NW_018458367.1:0-453 GCF_002113885.1 Mizuhopecten yessoensis
ACCGGTTTTGTAAGTCGTGTCGCCTTTAAGGGTCACCAGTCATCAACTGTCCTCATGAAGAGAGGGATATTACAAGGGGGGTCATTATCTGCAAAAATGTACCTGGTTTTTATTAACGATTTACTAAATGATGTCGAATCGTCAGGTAAAGGAGCTTTTGTTAATATTCCCACACAAGCAGATGACATATGTTTGATCAGTAACACAAGTATTTGTTTACAAGATATGGTTACAATTTGCGAAAACTATAGTCGTAAATGGAGATTTTCATTCTCTGTTGATAAAAGTAAAATAGTTGTTTTTACAAAAGGCAGAAGGCAAGTCTTGGTAAAAGATGTAAATTTGTATGGTAAAGCATTACCAGTTGTTGACAACATGACGCACGTCGGTGTTGTTTTGAATTTTAATTTGTGTACATCGGACAGAACTGAGTCTGCATGCAAGAAACTAAAA
>NW_018458368.1:0-453 GCF_002113885.1 Mizuhopecten yessoensis
GGATGGGCTCTAATAGTGCAGTCAGGTGGATGTGCTCTAATATTGCAGTAAGGTGGATGGGCTCTAATATTGCAGTCAGGTGGATTGGCTCTAATATTGCAGTCAGGTGGATGGGCTCTAATAGTGCTGTCAGGTGGATGTGCTCTAATATTGCAGTCAGGTGGATGGGCTCTAATAGTGCTGTCAGGTGGATGTACTCTAATATTGCAGTCAGGTGGATGGGCTCTAATAGTGCAGTCAGGTGGATTGACTCTAATAGTGCAGTCAGGTGGATTGGCTCTAATAGTGCAGTCAGGTGGATTGGCTCTAATAGTGCAGTCAGGTGGATTGACTTTAATAGTGTTGTCAGGTGAATGGGCTCTNAATGGGCTCTAATATTGCAGTCAGGTGGATGGGCTCTAATAGTGAAGTCAGGTGGATTGGCTCTAATAGTGCTGTCAGGAGGATGGGCTC
>NW_018458369.1:0-453 GCF_002113885.1 Mizuhopecten yessoensis
CTGTGTGCTGTCGGCAGTAGTCTCTATGAAATGACCACTTTATCAATGTCTTTTATGTTTTCTTTTCTTTTTCTTTTAATTTCTTTATCGGTCTTTGCTTTTCCTCTATTTATTTCCGGGATGGATCAAATAAACTCGTTCTCAAGTCACAGCTATGGCTCAGATACAGTTTTTATCGGCTAATAATCAGGGCCTGGGAGACAAAGTTAAGCGTAAAGATGTGTTTTCTTATCTTAGGTCGACAAGTGGTAATGCTTTCTGCTTGCAAGATACACATTTTACTACAGAACAGGAGAATATTATAAGAAGTGAATGGGGTTTTCAGTGCTACTTTAATTCTTTTAAATCAAATGCTAGAGGCGTAGCTATTCTTTTTAAAAACAACTTCGAATTTAAAGTGCATAAAGAAAAAAAAAAGAAAACACGGGCAATTTTTTAGCCTTAGATATTGAA
>NW_018458370.1:0-453 GCF_002113885.1 Mizuhopecten yessoensis
ACAATAAAAACACCACCACCTGGACAACAAAGCCATTTAAAAAAAAATAATAATAATAAAAAAAAAAAAAACCGGCACCCGATTCTAAAATAAACAAATAGAAGCCTCACAAGGAAAGAAATAATCAAACGTACTATAAAATAAACACCACCTGGCACAAAATCAAGATGAAACGACCAGCACCCGATACTAAGGAAAAATCAAAAGCAAACACAAGCAAAAAACACAAAAATGAAATCATTAAAGTTAATAACAACAAAAAACTATGATTACGCGCTCGGTTGATGTAAGAAAGCTGCAACGTATGTGTTCTGACCACGTGCGGGATGTTCCGTTTTTAAAAAATGGACGAGTCTTCCACCCCACAGCAATCTTATGTCTATTCGAGTATAATATTATATATATATATGTGTATACATGTACACATACACATGAATAAATATATATGTACCG
>NW_018458371.1:0-453 GCF_002113885.1 Mizuhopecten yessoensis
TACTGTTCTCTCGTGTAGTGGGCAATCACTCACCCTGCACTGGTATACTGTACACTCGGGTAGTAGACATTCACTCATCCTACACAGGTATACTGTACAGTCGGGTAGGGGACAATCACTCACCCTACACTGGTATACTGTACACTCGGGTAGTAGAACAGTCACTCATCCTACACAGGTATACTGTACAGTCGGGGAGTGGACAATCACTCACCCTACACAGGTATACTCAACGCTCGGGTAGTGGACAATCACTCACCCTACACAGGTATACTATACACTCGAGTAGCAGACAATCACTCACCCTACACAGGTATACTCAACACTCGGGTAGTGGACAATCACTCATCCTAAACTGGTATAATGTACACTCGGGTAGTGGACAATCACTCATCCCACACTGGTATACTGTACATTCCGGAAGTAGACAATCACTCTTCTTACATAGTTATA
>NW_018458372.1:0-453 GCF_002113885.1 Mizuhopecten yessoensis
ACATACAATGTATCTTCACAGTACATACATTAGGTCTATCTAGTGCGGACATACAATGTATCTTCACAGTGCATACAGTAGGTGTATATAGTGCGGACAAACAATGTATCTTCACAGTACATACATTAGGTGTATCTAGAGCGGACATACAATGTATCTTCACAGTACAGACAGTAGGTGTATCTAGTGCGGACATACAATGTATCTTCACAGTATATACAGTAGGTGTATCTAGAGCGGACATACACTGTATCTTCAAAGCACAGACAGTAGGTGTATCTAGAGCGGACATACAATGTATCTTCACAGTACAGACAGTAGGTGTATCTAGTGCGGACATACAATGTATCTTCACAGTATATACCGTAGGTGTAACTAGTGCGGACATACAATGTATCTTCACAGTATATACAGTAGGTGTATCTAGTGCGGACATACAATGTATCTTCACAG
>NW_018458373.1:0-453 GCF_002113885.1 Mizuhopecten yessoensis
TCTTTAAAACACGGCTACAAACACCGTAAATACAGCTACAAACACCGTAAATACAGCTACAAACACTGTATAGTTCTTTAAAACACGGCTACAAACACCGTCTGTTCTTTAAAATACGGCTACAAACGCCGTATGGTTCTTTAAAATTCCTCCCTACCTTGTGACTACCCTTAACGAAATGTACCATAGAATACCAAAGAAACAAAGCTTGGACTCGACTAGTCTTAGTATTGATCTGGTGGAAAAACTTTTCCCCCATTCCAAATTACCCATTCAATACCCCCCTGCAGTCCATTAAGGAAAACATTATTGCCCGCTTCCGACAGATGAACATCGTCTTTAAACAATGAAAGATGAATTATCTTAATATCAGGGTGCTTTATGTAAGCACCCCCAAACCCCAACACTGTTTTGGCACATGCCCCATTTAGTTTTTGTCGTGCCTTTTCCATT
>NW_018458374.1:0-453 GCF_002113885.1 Mizuhopecten yessoensis
TTTTTGTATATATGTTAACCTACTTCTTTCTTACATATAGATGCACATTTTCTTTTATATTAGAACTATACTGTATGCCTCATATCATGTACATGTAAATAACTCATGTTATCATAGTCATCATCTCCAACCAACTCCAAGTTATCATTATACATTGCCCGTGTGTCTGAGTAAATATTGTCAGTTTGAAAACGGTTGATATGCACCTAAATATATGTACTGAGATACACGGGCATCTTAAGAAAGACTTGACTAGTATCTCTGTGATGAGGTTATTACTTGAACTGAGAGCTTCACCCCCTCCCCTTATACACTATCATATGTTTTTGCCTTATTCAGTAATGTTAATTAAAAACAATAGTTTTAAAATGTTTGTCCTTAGTAAAATTGTTATTTTAAGTAATGATATAGAATTAAATCCTGGGCCCCAGGGCAATCTTGAAATAATCCATC
>NW_018458375.1:0-453 GCF_002113885.1 Mizuhopecten yessoensis
TAATATGAAAAAGTGACTCGCGTAGAAAATCTACCCGGGGGTCATATTTCTACGATATAAATCTTACCCGGGGTAAATTCTCTACGTAGAAATCCTACCCGGGCAGTCGTAGAAAACATTCCCCCTAACTATATATATTTTACTTCGCCCTGTGAAAAAGTGACCCCGTAGAAAAGTGACCCGGATCTTAGGAAAAGGAAACATCAACCTCTGATAATGATTGCTCTCCTCTATTACAGCATCTAATCCACCCGGCCATCCGCTCAAAGGTCAAGGTCGAAATTACCTTAAAATAGAAGTTTACTGAAAATCTGGTCATCAAGTTGCATATCTATAAATTTCGATGGATTTTCTTCTGTTCAAGTTTGAATAAGACTGGAGTAAGTCAAAGGTTAAGGTCACCGGTAACGATACTACAAATGGAAGCTCAACGGATAATGTTGGTATCATGTA
>NW_018458376.1:0-453 GCF_002113885.1 Mizuhopecten yessoensis
TTAAGTTTATCAATAGAGCTCTGAGCTGAAAGTTAGATTTGAAATGGTTTCGCTTTTTCCCCGAAACAAATTTCGCGCATGGACAAATACACTGAACACCGTAAATCCGACCTTGCCCTCCACGAGGGAGTTATTTTTGGAAGTTAATTCGAACTTTTCTCTTTGCTCATTTTGTGAAGAATCCAGGCGTGAATTTATTTGTTGATTGTATGGGAACCTGACAACAGTCGGTAGATTCTATAACAGACTCGTTATTTGACATGTCGTCAGAAACTGAGGAACCGTGGATGCGAGACGCGTGAAACTGATAGCGTTTGAAGTGAGTGATCTTGCGACGGAGCACAGGTTCGTTACAGATGTCTGAACTGTTTATGTGTGCTGTGACTCATATCAGTAGTTCTGTAACAAATGTGTCAGTAGGTATATAGAATATGTGTATTTCAGACATTTGTA
>NW_018458377.1:0-453 GCF_002113885.1 Mizuhopecten yessoensis
TTGCGACGGAGCACAGGTTCGTTACAAATGTCTGAAATGACGAATCTTTATGTGTGCTGTGACTCATATCAGTAGGTCTGTACAGGGGTGTCAGCGTTTCAGTTGACAAACGGAATGGAATGAAAACGCAATGAAAACGCAACGAGAACGAAATGAAAACGGAATGAAACAAGGCCTAAACGGAACGGAACGAAAATAATTTCACTGTTTGGAACGAAACGCGAATAGAACGGAACGAAACATGTTTTGCTCACAGGAACGGAATGGATTGAAAGTAGGTGGAACGAAACGCGAGGAATGATTGAAAACGAAATGGAATAACACGATCTGAGAAAATAACTATTTTCTAAGTTCTCTGAGGAGGAAATTTTAAAGATACTTATGGCTTCGGGTAAGTACCGATTAGTTCCGGTTAAAGAGGAGATTAGCTTTATGGCAAATCCTCCCAAGACA
>NW_018458378.1:0-453 GCF_002113885.1 Mizuhopecten yessoensis
TGTGACATACGTAATGTTCTATTGGAGTCTTTGTGACGATAACTGCTGTATAGTAGTTTTTGTGACATATGTAATGTACTATGGGAGTCTTTGTGACGTTAACTGTTGTATGGTAGTTTTTGTGACATATGTAGTGTTCTCTGGTAGTCTTTGTGACGATAACTATTGTATGGTAGTTTTTGTGACATACGTAATGTACTATGGGAGTCTTTGTGACGTTAACTGTTGTATGGTAGTTTTTTTGACATACATAATGTTCTATGGGAGTCTGTGTGACGGTAACTGTTATATGGTAGTTTTTGTGACATACGTAATGTTCTATGGGAGTCTTTGTGACGTTAACTGTTGTATGGTAGTTTTTGTGACATACATAATGTTCTATGGGAGTCTGTGTGACGTTAACTGTTATATGGTAGTTTTTGTGACATACGTAATGTTCTATGGGAGTCTTTG
>NW_018458379.1:0-453 GCF_002113885.1 Mizuhopecten yessoensis
AGGTTAAGCTGTTCCTGGCGACCCGAATCAAATAGCTCGGAGACTACCCAAAATTGTTTATGATGTGGGAAAAATCGTAATTATATGAAAGCCGAATTTGCCAACAAGGGAATAGATGCTATTAATATTTGTAATAGCAGACATGTTAACCTAGGATGATCAAAAATAGGGAGATTTAAAAAACATTGGTGGGAGATTTGCGTGCGGCGTTTCGCGGCATTTCGCGGCATATTCCAGCATTCCAGATGATGTTAGGTATATACTATAAAAACAACAAACAAACATAATTACATTTTGTAATGTTAGCATTTATGCAGTTAAAGCAGCCTGTTTTGCTGAATGTACCATGTCCTTTGATGGTTTACACTCATAACATGCCCCACTGTTGTTCTTTTTTGCACTTAAAATTGAGCACAGGGAGTCATTTGCCATTTCGGACCTGTTCGAATTGTA
>NW_018458380.1:0-453 GCF_002113885.1 Mizuhopecten yessoensis
TTCTCGTCCTAATACCCGCGTTTCTCACCGGCTTATTTTCTAAAACAAACCCCAGTAATACCGGCGCCCTCTCCTAAAATAAATACTTAACACACGGGTATAACTATGCAGAATGTAATGACATTATTTCTTTATCGGGAAAATAACATAAAACAGAACAAATCAAAACTATTTTCATCGACGAAATTCATCGTATAAACAACCTCCTATTCTATATAGTATACATATACGTGTAATCACGTACATGCTTCTTATTGTTCAACTAATAACAATAGTATATTCTGTTGGTTGGAATACATACAGAATACATACAGCATACCTACAGAAGACAGACAGACGGATGGACGAACAGAAGGACACAAGAAATTATTTGTTTTCTTTAATTTAACAATTATAAACATATTAATTATTGTTGTTGTAAAATGTTTCCTAAAATGCTGAAACATAAGTCAC
>NW_018458381.1:0-453 GCF_002113885.1 Mizuhopecten yessoensis
GCATAGCCAACAGAATGAAAACAATTTTAGATTTTATAATTTCAGTTACACAAACAGGTTTTTTAAAGGGTAGGTTTATTGGAGAGAATAATAGATTACTATATGACATAATGAATTATACAGAAAATAATGACATTCCTAGATTATTGATTTTAATAGATTTTGAAAAGGCCTTCGACTCGGTATCATGGGAGTTTCTAGACAAAGTAATACTTTTTTTAAATTTTGGACCGAGTATCAGACATTGGATCAATAATATAAAGACACTTCATCAGCTATTATACAAAATGGTAGGTTATCAGAATTTTTCACTATAGAACGCGGCTACCGTCAGGGTGATCCTGTCTCACCATATCTGTTTATACTTATAGCAGAAATATTGGCAATTATGGTTAAAAACAATGCAATCATTAAGGGTATCAAAGTAGGGAAAAAAGAACACAAGCTCTCACA
>NW_018458382.1:0-453 GCF_002113885.1 Mizuhopecten yessoensis
CAGTGGGGACGGGAATGATTCAATCCTCCAGGGGTAGAATTTACAGTGGGGAGGGGAAAGATTCGATCCTCCACGGGTAGAATTTACAGTGGGGATGGGAAAGATTCAATCCTCTAGGGGTAGAATTTACAGTGGGGACGGGAAAGATTTAATCCTCCAGGGGTGGAACTTACAGTGGGGACGGGAAAGATTCAACCCTCCACGGGTAGAATTTACAGTGGGGATGGGAAAGATTCAATCCTCCAGGGGTAGAATTTACAATGGGGACGGGAATGATTCAATCCTCCAGGGGTAGAACTTGTAGTGGGGACGGGAAAGATTCAATCCTCCAGGGGTAGAAAATACAGTGGGGAGGGGAAAGATTCAAACCTCCAGGGGCAGAATTTACAGTGGGGAGGGGAACGATTCAATCCTCCAGGGATAGAATTTACAGTGGGGACGGGAAAGATTCAA
>NW_018458383.1:0-453 GCF_002113885.1 Mizuhopecten yessoensis
CTGATACATGTGTAACATGTTGAGGCTGGAACACCTCTGTACGGTATACTGGTCAGGTCCTGATACACGTGTTACTTACCTGTAGGGGCTGATACAACTTGGTACGGTTTACTGGTAAGGTCCTGATACACGTTTAACATACCTGTAGAGGCTGGTACACCTTGGTATAGTATACTGGTCAAATCCTGATACACGTGTAACTTACCTGTAGAGGCTGGTTCATCTTGGTACGGTACACTGGTCAGGTCCTGATACACGTGTAACTTACATGTAGAGGCTTATACACATGTGTACGGTACACTAGTTAGGTTCTGTTATACGTGAAACTTACCTGTAGAGGCTGGTACACCTTGGTACGGTATACTGGTCAGGTCCTGATACACGGATACCACCTTAAAGATATAACTATAACCTGGTGTGAGTCCCTCTACTGTATATGATGTGTCGTTGGTT
>NW_018458384.1:0-453 GCF_002113885.1 Mizuhopecten yessoensis
AAAAAAAATGATCCGTTTCTATTTCCATAAAACAAGGTTTGCCCTCCTCATAAATTTCTAGATAAACTATCACCATTCAAGCTTCCAGAAGAAATATTGAATGTGTATTTTACTAAACTTCAAACTTACAATGGAATTTAAGCCTAGATGATTTTAGCATAAAATTTCAAGTTCAAAATTGGGGGGGTGGGAAGGGAAAGGAAATCATATATTTCCATCTTGACTTCTCTGCATCACAGTTTGACTGCCAGGAATCATGATGCCATAGTACAAATACTGAAAGATCTATTGTAATAATTTTCATCACTTCATTTTAATGAAATTTATCAGTAACAAAAAAACCTGTTTCAGGATCTCTGTCCCACTGCTCTGTTGTGTCATATAAACAGTTACCTCCCTTTAACTTTGGACATAACTGTAGCACATCTGGGCCAGGACACTGCCATTGACCAG
>NW_018458385.1:0-453 GCF_002113885.1 Mizuhopecten yessoensis
ATAAATTATGATGGCTAGATAATGGGACAACCTGAAATCACGATGGCTAGATAAAGGGACAACCTGAAATTATTATGGCTAGATAATGGGACAACCTGAAATTATGACGGCTAGATAATGGGACAACCTGAAATTAGGATGGCTAGATAATGGGACAACCTGAAATTAGAATGGCTAGATAATGGGACAACCTGAAAAATGTTGACTAGATGGAAGGACGATCAGAATAATAACCGATGTTTGATACTGATTTGCTGTACCTGTGTTGATTTTTAGAATTTTTTGTTATGTCTTATTTCGTTGATGACCAACACGTTTTTTGGATGTTACATGGTACCTTATGACGAACGTCATTGGTTACGTACAAACCGCTTATCCTTGAGGAACATCTGGATCAAGGAGGATTTATTTCTTGACGTTCCGAGATGTCGTTCAATAATGATGTGTTCTTTT
>NW_018458386.1:0-453 GCF_002113885.1 Mizuhopecten yessoensis
TTTTTTATCATAGGCGAACATTCCTACAGCGAAGACTGTTCCTCAGATGGGAGGAAAGTAAGTTATCACATATATTGGTATTAAAAGATAGAAATTCATAAGAAAATTTACACGTAGATAGATTTTTTGAGATTTAATATAACATTTGAGTGATGTCTTTGTGCCACTCCTAGCTTTTGCTCCCACGGGGTTAGTTTTACTCTTACAGTTGATGGATGCAATACCAGCCATCAGCACAATTAAGTCATTTGAATTTCTCTTTGAAGAAATGTAAAAGTGTATATATATATAAAAACAAAAGACAAGAGTTTCTTTGACTTCCCTAGTACAGTACTATTTAGTAAACTGAGTAGACAAAATTTGGACTACAGCAACCATGACTTCCAAAAGTAGTGTTGCTGTATCATATGTGTATATTGGAATTTATAATTCAAAATATTTTACATTACTAGT
>NW_018458387.1:0-453 GCF_002113885.1 Mizuhopecten yessoensis
TATTTACAACTGTATATTTATATCGCTGTTTGCCCTTCTTTTTGAAAAGAAACCTTTCATCTTTTTGAAAAGAAACCTTTCATAATAAGAAAACGAAGGTCTCCCTTCTATTTTGTATGAGAAATTGTTATGTATAGGGTCGAAAAGTAAGATAAAACTTGATAGAAAATACATAGAAAAGGATTTTCAAGATTGATCAAATGTTCTTTAGAAATGTTTGAATTCCACATTCCAATTATTCCACTCACCGAGTATACTGAGTCACAATACGACTGTAACCTTATTTAAATGGTACTAAGTTTGCATAATGGCTTGGTTGTGTAACAAGATGAGCCCGCAATAAAACATTACTTATAAGGATTCTGGTGAAATTCTGGAGTCCAAGACAAACGAGGCAATATAATGGAAATTCGGAAAGATTGTAATAGAGAAGCGTGATTAGCTAGTATTTCG
>NW_018458388.1:0-453 GCF_002113885.1 Mizuhopecten yessoensis
TACGACGGCACATGTTTTGTCACTTTCGTCTACACTGAGCTTAACCTAGGAATGGTATGTGATGCAATTGGGGCCCAGTGTGTGTAATGCAACCTTATCTATCATAATAAAGGATTGACAATTTGTTTTATTTTTAATTATCTAATATTTCAAAAACACATCATTTAGTTACAAATATTTACATGAATGAAAAGTGTTAGTCAGAGAGGCCGTAACGGGGATTTTCCACTGATGTAGGGCGAATTTAACACTGGGCTAATAAGGACTCTGTCGGTGAAGGACGAAAGTTAAACGGGGCGAAAGTTTCGCGGTATACAGTATATTGCAATACAGAATGAATATTTTGCGATATGTATCCTGATATATTGTCGTAGCAAAGATATGCTCGATTTTATAATAAGTTGTTGTCAGAATGTTATCAACTTAATCATATATAATATGGATCACATAGAT
>NW_018458389.1:0-453 GCF_002113885.1 Mizuhopecten yessoensis
GGAATCTCGCGGATAAAGAAACCGGTATATCATATGAAGTAAATCCTACTTTACCTGGTTATCCCTTTACATGTACTGGTAAGAAAATGTTTGATAAAAAATAGCACTGATACGTAAAATACTTGCTGTAGTAAGGTATCATATTTTGGAATGTGTGAGAGTTGAAAAATGTAATTCTTGTTGAAAGAAAATAAAAAAAATATTGGATACGTAAGAAAAATACTCGGTATCATTTATATCTAAAACAATTCAGTAAAATAGATAAAAAGACAACATGTACACTTTGAAAGGAAGGGTGTTTACTTCAGTGTTTCAATGGGCCGTAAGAATAAGTTTGATACATATATCAAAGAGAAATAAAGATGTCTTTTCTATAATTAGTCCATGTAAAGAAAAAATAAATGGATGAAGTTTTAAAAAGGCAGGTTTTTGTTTTTGTTTAAATCTCTAACT
>NW_018458390.1:0-453 GCF_002113885.1 Mizuhopecten yessoensis
ACGCCGGACGACGGACGCTGCACCATGGCATAAGCTCACTTGGCCATTTGGGCCAGGTGAGCTAAACATATAAAGTTTATAAAATATTATATAATCACAATGATATTATCATCGCCCTTTTCATCAGATTTTCAATAACGATATGACGATCAAATGATCAATTAATATCCATAGTTAAGTGGTTGCTCTAGGACTCGAGCAATTAAAGACAATCAGCAAATGTTTCATCATACGATTGCAATCCTTACCTAAAATTTATTCCGCTTAAAAACAGTGACTGAGTAATTTAACTGTGTAATTGTTGTCAGACGTCTTATCAAAAGAAATCTACAGGTAATCAACTTTGGAACAAAGGTGGAATTTCAGTGTTCGATGTCTGATGGCGGAATTATAAAGGGACAACAAGTCAGATGGTGTTTCCTTCCAACTTCACCGGTTTGGGTTGTAAACTTC
>NW_018458391.1:0-453 GCF_002113885.1 Mizuhopecten yessoensis
GTTTAAATAACTAACTATTAAATGTTATGGTTTTTCATTTGAATTTTTTTTTTAAATAATATTGACTTCGTGATTGTGTTAGATGCTACATTACTATTAAAACATGTCACAGATATTTTTAGAAGCATTTTGAAGTTCTTTAAATACGTATACATGTAGATTACTAATACAAATGGAATAAAATCATACCTACTTGGTGACGTGTTCAAATGTCCTCAACAAATTCGTTTAAGTATCCCGTTTACAACAACGTTAAACATGCGGGGAGTTTGCAACATTGTCGGATCGCCATGAACCTTCTGTTTCTAGCATCAGTCAGGTACACAGACGACGTAGAGAGCACGCAAAACAGTACTTGATGTTACGGTACCTGTGAAAGATCAATAACCAGTTAATTTAAAATGTCCCCGTGCATTGTATTTGCGCGCGTGAGTTTGTGCCTGTATGCTGCAC
>NW_018458392.1:0-453 GCF_002113885.1 Mizuhopecten yessoensis
GTCAGAAAAAAGACATTTTAAGGTAACCGATGTCTTTGATTTTAGTCCTATTTTATGCAACTTTTACAACAATCCAGCATGCCCTAACAGTATCAAAAGCCTTGTTACTGACTAGAAATGCTTCATCAGCAAGTTCCTTATTTCCAAAATTATACTTTATGCAATCTTGTAATAAAAAGATGTGCAAAAGCTACAAAGTTGTTTTTATATGTTGTTTGTTGATTGTTTGGAAAAGCTTTCGAGCTCAGCATATCCATTTTTCATTCATCCTGAATATGGTCAGAGAAGGAGTTAGACCACGTTAGTTTGTAATACTATGATGTGTATGTTAATCGTTATCGTCACATCGTCATACAATATCGAGGTTTTACGCAAAATCGTACATTCTATGATGTTATATATGTAACGCTACCGAAACCTTTATGGTAGATGTTTCAATGATTTTCCGTCCTC
>NW_018458393.1:0-453 GCF_002113885.1 Mizuhopecten yessoensis
GTTCTGTCTTTTCCCCATGCGACAAGATTTGCAAAGCATGAACGCAAACAGATCCCTCGTTTTCCAGTTATCCTGTCAACAAACCCTCTCACCTTGCAGATAGCATAAGCTAGTGGGTTAACCTTTTCTTTTGATTAGTTTATGAGATAATAAATCTAATGGAGCACGATGTAAATTCGCGTTTACGAACAATTAACCGACTACGAGTTATTATCTTATAAACTAAAATGAAAAGACGAGTGAGTTATAAATTCCTCTTTTTTGTTCATGACCATTAAAACTTTTCCTGTCTTAACTTTTCATCAAATGTTAATGAAATATGATACTTGCAGTCAATTTTAAAACAACACTAATGTCAACATCCATATTTTCAGTTAAACAGAATTATCATAAAATCATAATAGCAAATATAATGCTACACCCACGAAATTAGGTTAGTAATTGTTTTGGTAT
>NW_018458394.1:0-453 GCF_002113885.1 Mizuhopecten yessoensis
CTTATAGATAAGAGGGCAGGGGTGGGGGTTGACACAATGACCAAAACGACAGGTTTCTAAATAAACACCCATAGCCACCACCATTTCAAGGTGCAATTGCCAAATTGTGAGTGAGCAAGTGAGTGAGTGTCGACTCATTATAATGAGCTTGTCTCACAGTGTACTGTAATAGTTTAGTGGAATGAAATGTATGATATATAATTTGATATGTAAAACCATAATAGTGCTTCCTTGGCGTTAATTTTAGATGGAATAAAATCATGTGATCACGTTGTTCTATGCATTCATTTCCTTTATTTGTGTCACAGATTTCTATCTGATGCATGTATTTTCCATGTTTATTCCACACATTTGAAGAAAGACTATTTGATAAAAGCAGGCATTTAAATGGTTCCTAAATTATGTATATAACGCGCTCCTCAGAAGATATGTAGATCAGCTACTGCTATTCAT
>NW_018458395.1:0-453 GCF_002113885.1 Mizuhopecten yessoensis
AGGTTGGAATAGTTCATTATGAAATTTCAGTGGTAAATGAGTTAATTGAAATTTGTGTTGATAAAAAGCTTTGCCAAGTCAAATTTAAAACCATGGAAACACATTAGTTAACAGTGGTTTATAGAAGTGTCCTTTGTTGACAAATCATGTCGTTATAATATTACCGGTAGATGATTATTATATTCTGTAGTATGGTGATATGGTATACTCACATTGTCACTCTTAATTAATAATCTAAAACCACCCAAAAGGACCACTTCAAAACCTAATTGTCCTCTCCAAATGTTGTTATTGTGTGGTCATGTATTACTTGACATTTTTCCTGCTGACCAAGGGGGAGAATTTCTATATCCAACATGTATACATAATGTCAACTCTTTTTCTCCCACATCTTACACGAAATTTAATGAAGCATGACATTAATAATGGAAATGCATTACTTAATATGGCAAA
>NW_018458396.1:0-453 GCF_002113885.1 Mizuhopecten yessoensis
AAAGGGTGCCCTCTTGCACTGCTTTGACTGCCTTCTCCATGTCAGGGAACTTATGCTTTGCATAAGGTCCATTGCTCTTGCACACATACTTTTTTGGCATCCTGGGAGAGAAAATGGAAATACATGTATGAACGTACATAGAATGAATATTTGTAGCACTCAGAACAGAAAAATTACATGTTCGTGAATGCTCATTGAGGAGCATTCTAAACAAAGCAATTCTAACGTTACGATATTTAGCTTCAACCAATATATATATTCAGGCACTGTTTATAAGATATTTCATTTACATACAAGTGTATTGTATTTTGTGTTAAAAATTGTAATAAAAATAAACAAAACATAAGACAAATTGATTTAATTGGTCGTGTCCGAATTAACCTTCCTTGCAAAATACATGGCAGGGAAATACGGACACATTTAAACCTGGTTTATACAGCAAATCAAGATGAG
>NW_018458397.1:0-453 GCF_002113885.1 Mizuhopecten yessoensis
ATATTTTACAACAAAGGTGTTCATAGAAATTACATGTACGTTACCAAAACCGCACAATTTCCTCAAAAAATCAGTGAAATAAGCCGGTACTTTTGAAATTCATGAGATCAATGGTTGTTACGCCAAATTGCTTTGAAATCGGCCCGGTTTAGGGGAGTCACTCATATAAATTTATATATTTATCAAGTTGTTGCTCTAAAAGCGGGTTGATGATAGTTCATTTTATTACATTTTTACCATTGAATCATTGACATTTATTTATTTTTCAGAAGTGATATTTTCCATTTAGTGAAGAATACCAAAAAGATGAAATATCACTTTTGCTGATTTGACCAATCAAAACACTGAATACAAACTACTGACCAAACAAGAAGCCCGACATATATACAAGTGACCCGATTGTTCGAAGGCCGGTAAGTTTAACGATACGCAGGCCTCAAGAAAATCCTCCTG
>NW_018458398.1:0-453 GCF_002113885.1 Mizuhopecten yessoensis
TACAACGATTACAATCTTTCATATCTTGAGAGGACGCACGAAAAATGGTGGACTGATAATTAATATCAAACAAGTTTTTGATACTAGTATATGGAATAAGATTCAAAGAAAATGAAAGTAGACTAATTTGTAGGCCTACGTTTAAATCGATGTTGAAAAAGTAAGGCAGTACTAAGTATCTACTTTTTGGGTGTGATTTTTCGTAAGATTTACACAGTAAACAAGCCTAATTTAACTTGTTTTATCAGTCAGTGTTAACATGTGTTTGTATGTGGTTTTCTGCCTCTTTGATTTGACAATCAAGCACAGACTTTATAATCTAATATCATAAAGAATAGTATTGGTACAGTACAAAACACGAGAGTTTAAATATAGACATAAATCATTTTTATTTAAAACGAATGTAATACTAAAGATAACATGTGCTTTTCCGCGGCAGCTTGTCAGACGTTT
>NW_018458399.1:0-453 GCF_002113885.1 Mizuhopecten yessoensis
TAATGACATAATGTAGTGACATAATAACATAATGTAGTGACATAATGTAGAGACATAACATATTGTAGTGACATAATGACATAACGTAGTGACATAATGTAGTGACATAATGACACAATGTAGTGATATGATGATATAATGTAGTGACATAATGACATACTGTAGTGATATAATGACTTAATAAAGTGACATAATGACATAATGTAGTGACATAATGACATAATGTAGATACATAATGTAGTGACATAATGGCATAATGTAGTGATATAATGTAGTGACATAATAACATATTGTAATGACATAATGACATAATGTAGTGACATGATGACATAATGTATTGACATACTGACATAATGTAGTGATATGATGACATAATGTAGTGACATAATCACATAATGTAGTGATATGATGACATAATGTAGTGACATAATGACGTAATGTAGTGACATAATG
>NW_018458400.1:0-453 GCF_002113885.1 Mizuhopecten yessoensis
TATGCAACAAAGGTAACTTGAACTACATGTAATGTAAAAGTAGTGTGAAAGATCTGGGTAGTATACATGTATGTACAAAAATAGTGGTTATGTTAGTCAGCTGACAGGACATGTGCCTTTAGCTTAGTGGTAGAGCGTTGGCCTCCGGAACCGGGGGTCACGGTTGATCCCAGCTGGGGCACCTCATCTTTCCATTTCTTTCTTTCCTGTTACACTAGAACGAGCTGTTGGATTTCGTTTTGGTATATTTGAGTTAAGTTACTGGCTAAAAAGAAAACAGCTGTCCTATCAAATATCGAATATATTGATTCAAGAATGAAGAGTTTTTAGCTCACCTGCCCGAAGGTGCGGCGTCCGTCGTCCCTCAACTTTTCCTAAAAATCGCTACTAGTCATAAACCGTGGGTCTGGCCCAATAGGGGAAACATAGCAAATTCTTTAAAATCCTTTTTCT
>NW_018458401.1:0-453 GCF_002113885.1 Mizuhopecten yessoensis
CTTCACTTGCTATCGCCATCAATTCCAATAATATCCAAAAGAACATTGGAAAACTGACTTTGAATTAAATCAACGGAACAGAATAATAGCATAATGATGTCATCAAAGGTTACTTATGAATCATGCAAAACATACCTGTCACTATTGTATTAATACAAACTATAAAAGGAAGTTAGATGGACTCGATGAAGCTCAATTCAAATATTCTGTTTGTTTTTGTTTTACGTCCTTTTTACAGCTATATGATCATTTAAGGACGCACCATGTTTCGGTGGTGAAGGAAACACGGAGTACCCAGTGGCAAACCACCGACCTGCCCTACGCAGGCTTCAAACCTGCAGCCCAGTGCACGTGGTTGAGGGCTAGAGATCATAAACGGACAGACGCATTAACCACTCGGTCACCGCAGCCCCTCCCTCAACGTAAAGTCTAATAATACCATCGGAAATAAAT
>NW_018458402.1:0-453 GCF_002113885.1 Mizuhopecten yessoensis
TACAAGTCTGGTGATAAGTCTCACGTCAACAATTACAGGCCTATCTCTATTTTACCTATTGTGAGTAAAGATACTGGAGCGACACGTGCTTGATTCTCTCTATACGTATATATCTGATAAAAGTCTGTTGACTGACAGTCAGTTTGGGTTTCGTCGAAATTACTCTACTGAGTCAGCACTTGTCAGCTTATGAAGATAAACTTACAGGTGTCCAGTTCTTTGATCTAAGCAAGGTATTCCACACAGTAAACCGCCATGTACTTTTTCACAAACTCAAATGTTATAGAATGTCAGATATGAAAGGGAAATTGCCCAATTTTGCACCCGTGACAATCGGTGTTCCTCAATGATCCGTCCTTGGGCCCTGGTTCTTTATACATTATATCATTGTTCTGTCACTATGTACGATGATGATACCTTACAGGATTGTAGTAGAGACTCCTGTAAACGATA
>NW_018458403.1:0-453 GCF_002113885.1 Mizuhopecten yessoensis
GACAGTGCATTGATTACTTGTATCTGGGGTACTGTTATTCCTACTCAATTGGCCGTGCTTCAGATGGAGGTAAAATTAGGTGATAGCCCTAATGTATTTTGAGATTTGCGTCAGTGTATCGTGATTATACTGTCGTACAAATGAAGTCATAAAGTAAATATTTGTCTGTTTCTAAAAGACTGAATCAAGATATCGAATCAGATTTATGATTCAACCAAAGAGATGTAGGAATAATGTAAATCCTCTAACATGAGTTTGTATCGAATTGATAATTTCTGATATTTTACTGCTGAAAATGTAATAAATGCATGCATGCTTCTGTTCGTGGAAAGGAATCTCAAATTTCACTGATAGTATAATTGTTCTTTGGTGAGCAGTCCGAGCTTTAACTGTATCTATCGTGTCTGTTTCCTCTAGGCAACTACACCAAGGATTATAACACACGCAAGAAGA
>NW_018458404.1:0-453 GCF_002113885.1 Mizuhopecten yessoensis
TCCAGTCGCTTTGCCTTGTTTTTCTCTTGGCGTTTTCGTTGTGTGCTGATAGTGTATATAGAACCATATCTAGTGCAGGCGTAGTACGTGATGAGGAAGATCACTCATATACTTCATTTTAAAATATCTGTTTTGAAATATGCTTTAAACATGTGGTATCAATTTTATCAACACATGCAAATAGACATTGTGAAAGCAGTGCTGACGGCTAGACGTTCTGTCTTGAGTAAATATGTATTTACATAATCAAATCCTGATTTTGTTTTTTCGCAAATGACGAAAACATGAAAAATGATTTGGGATATGTAGTTTTTACTTTGTTTGAAGCTTAGGTCTTACCTCCGTTTTTGAAATTGTTTTTATTATTTGCATGTAATGTCATGCATTTTGCCCAAAATGTAATTTAAGCCATGGAGAGAAATTGTGTCGTGCACATGAAACTAAGGAGCCTAT
>NW_018458405.1:0-453 GCF_002113885.1 Mizuhopecten yessoensis
CGAATAAAGTCAAGTTTAAATTCAAATGTAAAACTGATACCTATTTATACACACGTCAACAATGTTCATATAGGACGTATTTGTCTTTTTGTAAAATATTGGCGAAAATTAATTGATCCACATCAATCGCAGGCAACATTGTGAAAGGAAAAGATATCTGAATGTTGTTTTAAATATTACCAAGTACCCATACTGTAATCGAATTTATTACCACTGTGGTAATACTAATTTAGCTCCGTTGTTATTTTTCAAAAACACTGAATTATCATTATCATTATATTACATAAATGCCATACAAAATGTATATATGATTAATGGATGTGGAATTGAAACATGCTAGATTTCAAAAAAATGGAGTACACTGAAAGAAGTGAATAAACAGTATCTGTAAATAATGTTTGCAATGTATATATATGCTGTCAGGTATGCAAGTTTGTAGGTGTGTATGTGTGT
>NW_018458406.1:0-453 GCF_002113885.1 Mizuhopecten yessoensis
AAGAATTATAATTTTCGTAGTAAAATATCTTATTTGCATTGTTATATAATGTTTTAACATAATTTTATCGACTTTCCAAAGAAATGTATTGACGATGTCGATCGTGTAATGGTGAACCTATGGTGCACTGCGTCTTCTTCAAGAACAAATAAAATATGTGGCAAAATTGATGATGTTTTCCGAGTAACACAGCATCAAGTGATGAGACATTGATGACGATTCTCAAATAAAAGCTCATGAAACAGGAACAAGCGAAGTCAAGTATCCTGTAGGATACAACACAGTGCCATGGCGGGACTCGAACCCGCAGCCCATTTGGTCACGAGCCCGGCGTCCTACCACAGACCTACCGTGCATCTTATTTTCCTTCCGTAATACACTACATATTACAGAGCATTTTCATGAATTACAGTTCATACTATTCATTGACGAAGAATTTCAAGATAAATGACC
>NW_018458407.1:0-453 GCF_002113885.1 Mizuhopecten yessoensis
AATATTATCAAAAGGGAAACGAAACAGGATTAAAGTGCTCCCCAACACTATCAAAATTACTGAATTACCAAAAGATACCTTCTGCTCAATTTCAGTTTTGGTCCACTCGCTTCCATTGTACTGATGACAAGTGTAAGGTTTTTTGTGTAAGTGTAAGTGTAAGGTAAGTGTTGTGTAAGTGTAAGTGTAAGGTTTTTTGTGATTTCCGGTTCCAGAGCGAGCATTATGCAGTCAACAGTTTTCTCGTCTGTATGGACTACTGAATGAATGGATGCAACTTCCTCCATCTTCCTTGAGTTGTGTTTAAATGTCACAGCTTTAACGGCTTTAACTTCGTCTGTACTCGGCGTCGCGTCTGCAGTAGTCGTAGAATCTTCGTCCACTTTCTGTTCCTTCTCCTGAATTGTCATATTAAAAATTGTTGATACGAACACATCATCCTTTTCTACTTTT
>NW_018458408.1:0-453 GCF_002113885.1 Mizuhopecten yessoensis
TTAAGGACGTGCCTCCGTGTGTGTTGTGTATGCGTGCTTGATTGTGTGTGTGTGCCGGAGACAGCAATACATATGGGCATAGGCGACGCGTTATCTCATCCGGCACGATTTCACAACCGAGCTCTATATCTCAATTCGGGTATTGTCTGATGGTTTTCATCCGGGGTGTTATATCTTTTCGAATACATTTCATAAAATAAAATCGTTGTTTCTTTATTTTTTTAAATAACATCTTCTCTGTTAAAAAAAATCCAATCCATACATCTAATTAGGAAGTTACAATTGCGTCAATAGTGAAACGATAACTCCCTACTGATAACACACGCATTCAGTGAGGTACAAAAAAAAAACGCGATAAATTTTCACTTTACCTTGTTTTGTTGACGTCCTATTGCACGTATAGCATTAACGTCATACGAAGTATCTGGGTGTACACCAATTTAATGCAGAACT
>NW_018458409.1:0-453 GCF_002113885.1 Mizuhopecten yessoensis
TACGTATGAAACTAGCTGTTTGATGATACTTAAGTGTTACTACTTAACTTTTGTATGATATAGGGGTTGTATGATTATGTAAATGTAAGATATGTTTTTTTGGGATTGTTTGTTGGAAACCTAAATTTGATACAAATTGCAGAAAGAATATGTCAGTGTCGTCACCAGTGACTTTATGTGACCAGACGATTTGATGTTAAGCAGAGACAATACATACAGTTGACATGCAGGGTAGCTGGCAAACCATCTTCAGTTCCATCTCCAGTTATCACCCGACGTTTCCGGACAATAACACATTATATAAATTCATAAGTTCTCCAATTATTCCAAATCATATTTGTGTATACTTACAGTGTCGAAGCCGGTGATTGTTTTTGCCACCAGACTACATGACGTTAATAAGGGGTCATACATACACTTAACCTGCAGGGCGACTGGTAACCCAACTCCCTC
>NW_018458410.1:0-453 GCF_002113885.1 Mizuhopecten yessoensis
TTTGTGTTAGAGTTAAGGATGCATGCTACCATTATGTTATTCCTGTGAATGGTGTTTAAATTATCTCCTATAAGCTTTTTATAGCATTAAATGATGTAGAATTACTAACATACCCTGCATTGACTTGATGTGCTCAATGTCAATCTAGATAATGCCACAGGGTATGGTTAGAAGGCAGGTATTTGTGGAAGAGTTGCCTACTAATTACGACCCTTAAATTACCAAAATATTATACCTTACCTGTGCAACAGATGGCACGTACTGACACAACCGACTTAACTTGTGGCCAGAGACTCTCCTTAAGTGACTATATACTAATGATCATTAAATGTTTATAGATACAGTCCATCACGATCAATACAAAATTCATATTTTCTGTAACAGGGTAAATAGGGAGGTTAGCTTTATTCTGTTTTTATACGCCCGTCAAATTTGACGGGAGTATTATGGTAT
>NW_018458411.1:0-453 GCF_002113885.1 Mizuhopecten yessoensis
CCATCGACGATGTGCAGTGCACTGTCATGAGGTCATCGTGACCTTGACCCGAAGGTCAAAGGTCCAATATGTGCAACAATTTCAGGAAAATCTTGTCTGGGCTTTTAAACTGTTAAAGATATCTTGATGAAACTTGCAGTATAACTGCACCACCTCAATATTATGTGCACTGTTATTAGGTCACTGTGGTATTTACTTTATGGTCATAGGTACAGCAAATTGATCGTTACAAACATTGAAAGGTGTACGTGAAGGTGAACCAACGGTACCTCACTGTATCTAATTTTGTGTAAACTTAGTATCCAAGTATATGATGGCATTGTAAACTCTATCAAAGCATCATTTGCGACTATGTGGTCAGTTTTGAGGACCCCATTATAATTATAATTTGTTCATATATAAATTTTATGATATAGCAGTAGGCATTTCCTCTAATAATTAGGTAAAAGAGGT
>NW_018458412.1:0-453 GCF_002113885.1 Mizuhopecten yessoensis
ATACCTGTGATTTGTGTTAGAGTTAAGGGTATATGCTACCTTACAAATTATAACTGTGATTTGTGTCAGAGTTAAGGGTGTATGTTGCCTCACAATGTTACGGTGTTACACTTGTGGAACTCTTTAGGAACGAAGATTAATGTCACAGCAAGGTAGGTTACATCCTTAAATCAATTTTGAACATTCGTTATATTCAAACATAAGCTTATAAAACTTTGCCATGTAGAGATAGCTATCGATTTGACCACAACATAGGAGCTACGTGACCTCTCAGAAGCATAAGGTTTCCCAAACAATTTCTAGCTACAGTTTCTATTTACGCCATACAACAACAGCAGACATCGTGATATCTGAAAATAAATTATTGATACAGAAGTGCATTTCAAGTCTTCTACGATAAATTATTATTATTAACAAGTGCTTCTCTGTTAATACTTAAAGACAAAACATGGG
>NW_018458413.1:0-453 GCF_002113885.1 Mizuhopecten yessoensis
AAATGCATGACATATTTTATGTTTTATGCATTAAAATGTAATTAATAGAAAATGTACTGGTGTTTTCAGTAATAACAGTTATATTTCACTCGTGTGGCTAATGTTTTGATATTAGCCACACTCGTGAAAAATATCAAAATATTAGCCACACTCATGAAATGTATTTGTTATTACTGAAGACATCATTAAATATCCTCTATTTGGCCACAAACGTATTTGATAAGGGAAGTTACTCACTGTCTTTTTGTTCCTGATGTTGTCTTTCCGTACTTTGATGATATATATAACAACGGTGTGGTTCTCCTTGTTGTATCTCCGGTACTATTTCTAACCTTTTTTTCTGTTGTATGTACAACAATGTCTATATAAACAAAGAAAGCACCTGTTTAAAATTTAGTTTGTCAATGTAGATTAGGACCGTCAGTGATACTAAAGGTTAGGACCGTCAGTGAT
>NW_018458414.1:0-453 GCF_002113885.1 Mizuhopecten yessoensis
ACTTCCAAAAAATGGTCACCGGCATCCGTTTTAATTCCGAATAACGAATACATGTCAAACTTTACCTTGCCAAAGGAATTTGCAGTTGTGTTATAAAGACATATTTGCATACAGTTTATTCATAGATATTGCAACAGAAATCCTTTCAACAACCACGTTATTCATTGCTATTTCTTTCGTCATCGATGAGTCCAAACAGGACGAAACAGATGTATGGTGTAGTGTTATTCTTTTTCGACATACTGTATCTATTATCAAATATTAAAGTTGCTATTCCATGTGTGAGTTTTACGGTCACCTTAAACATGGCAAGATACTGTTGACATGCTCCTTGTAATCATTTTTCCCATAGCCAATTTTCCTGATGCTGAAAGCTCAAATTTTCGCAGTTTGGAGTTTGGTAAATTCTAGCGTTTTCACACACATTTAAATATTTAACAGGGCCATATATAT
>NW_018458415.1:0-453 GCF_002113885.1 Mizuhopecten yessoensis
TTTCACCCCTATGTAACTTTAGTAGACCCTACCATGCATTGATATAGATGAGTCCATTATGGCCTACAGTGGTGAAAGGGTTAAGGATCCTTGTACCCCTGCCAAAAACTGCAACTAAGTACTGGAAACTGTGTTTCCTGATCAGACTATAGCTTCGAACAAATTATTTCTGAAAAAAAAATCATACCTTGCAGGACTTTTATGAGAAATGTTAAAGATGAAGTAACAAAATATAACCAACAACAGTGTTTTGAGTGAAAAAAATCAGTGTGGCTAGACCGGGATTCGAACCCTGGACCTCAGATTGACATACTATCATTCTAACCATTTGAGCTACATACCTTAATCAATGGAATTGTCCTGGCCCAACTATGTTACTGTTCTATTGAATATTTATAGGAAGCAGGGCTTAACCATTTCACCCCTATGTAACTTTAGTAGACTCTACCATGC
>NW_018458416.1:0-453 GCF_002113885.1 Mizuhopecten yessoensis
TTTGGATGAGTCCATTATGGTCTACAGTGGTGAAAGGGTTAACATTGTTCTGGATATACCTTTGCTGCACACAGCACATTCAGACCAGGACTTTTCCGTTGACAAGGTATCTTAGTCGGTCAGAGCAGCCGTTTAGCAACCTGAAGTCTTGGGTTCGAATCTTGGTCTAGCCCCGCTGAATTTTCACAATCAGAATACTGTTTCATCCATGTTTTCAGACATACATGCATGTGAATAAGTTAATTTATGTCCAAAGAATACAATGATGTATCCAACATTGTAGGCATATATATGTGGTGTCTAATGGGAGATATATGAATTCAGAATTTTCTTAACAACCTGATGATAGGTCACTGGATATTCAAATTTTCAATAGGATGACAACATCAAATATCTAAAACATTAATTGATCGTGATTGCATGGATAATGAGCTACAGTCCCAACAGTCACTA
>NW_018458417.1:0-453 GCF_002113885.1 Mizuhopecten yessoensis
CCAGACTAGTTTATAATGATGAATGGGAGGCAATTCATACTATACATTAAAAGTGCACAGGAACCTTTATATAACATAGGCATATAATGGTAGACCATTTTTCATTAACCTACTGATACAGCTAACTTAAGAATTCTCTTTTATTGAGATTTTAAAGAAACTTCATCAATTTTGTTTGACGTCAGCTTAAAAGGCTAAGATAAGCAGGAGAATATGTGAGGTATATTTTAAAAAATTTCATAAACATTTAAGTTGTTTAAACATACTTAAAATACGTTAAGTTGCTGGAAATATATTTTCCAATATAAATTGATATAGGTTTTTTTCAGATTCAAGAAATAAAACTCATAAAAATGAGCACATGGTCAATAAAAGAATGCGTCCATAAAATACAAAAAAAAAATCGTTTTACAATCATGTATAACCAAAATATCGATCAAAGGAAGATAAAAG
>NW_018458418.1:0-453 GCF_002113885.1 Mizuhopecten yessoensis
CTTTTCACTTATACCAACATTTAATTTTGTGTATGCTTTTCACTTTATGTTAAAACTTTTTGTAGGAAGAAATTTATCGATGGAAAGTTATCGATAAGATAAGAAACAATTATATTTCAAACGTATCATACCTAAAATGAAGGGAAAGGAAACTGAAAAAACTGTGGCGTAGAAAAAAAGATTAATGAAATGATTCAATCTATGTCTCGTGTATAAAACCATAGCATTTATCGTTTTTATCCATTTATGCGGAGGCTTCTGCGACAACAACTTGAGTATGTATTTATCATTAACATGTCAACTGATGTTTTGCCTTGTCTGCAATAAATTGTAAACGTGATATTCTGTTCAGTCTTGTCTACATTATATTGTAAACGTGAACATTTTATCATATGATTATTTTAATCAAATTTTATACAAACGAACGCACTTTTTATCATTATTTTATATTTT
>NW_018458419.1:0-165 GCF_002113885.1 Mizuhopecten yessoensis
CTAGTTTGAGATAGTCAAGGCATTATTGCTATATATACCCTAGTTGTAGATAGTCAAGATAGTATAGCTATGTATACCCTAGTTAGAGATAGTAAAGGTACTATAGCTATGTATACCCTAGTTAGAGATAGTCAAGGTATTATAGCTATGTATACCCTAGTTAGA
>NW_018458419.1:180-454 GCF_002113885.1 Mizuhopecten yessoensis
TACCCTAGTTAGAGATAGTCAAGGGAGTATAGCTATGTATACCCTAGTTAGAGATAGTCAAGGTAGTATAGCTATGTATACCCTAGTAAGAGATAGTCAAGGTATTATAGCTACGTATACCCTAGTTAGAGATAGTCAAGATAGTATAGCTACGTATACCCTAGTTAGAGATAGTCAAGATAGTATAGCTATTTATACCCTAGTTAGAGATATTAAAGGTAATATAGCCATGTATACCCTTGTTAGAGATAGTCAAGATAGTATAGCTTTGTTT
>NW_018458420.1:0-454 GCF_002113885.1 Mizuhopecten yessoensis
CTTACCTCAACAGGTTATAACTTACCTCAATAGGTTATAACTTACATCAATAGGTTATAACTTACCTCAATAGGTTATAACTTACCTCAATAGGTTATAACTTACCACAATAGGTTATAACTTACCTCAATAGGTTATAACTTACCTCAATAGGTTATAACTTACCTCAACAGGTTATAACTTACCTCAATAGGTTATAACTTACCTCAATAGGTTATAACTTACCTCAACAGGTTATAACTTACCTCAATAGGTTATAACTTACCNAGGTTATAACTTACCTCAACAGGTTATAACTTACCTCAACAGGTTATAACTTACCTCAATAGGTTATAACTTACCTCAACAGGTTATAACTTACCTCAACAGGTTATAACTTACCTCAGTAGGTTATAACTTACCTCAACATGTTATAACTTACCTCAACAGGTTATAACTTACCTCAACAGGTTAT
>NW_018458421.1:0-454 GCF_002113885.1 Mizuhopecten yessoensis
TTTAGATTTGTAATTTTTCCAAATGACTAGAAATGATTCAACACACGGCCTGTCTGCTACGCTATAGATGCGTAGCATTAGTCATGTCAGGAAGCCTAAAATCACTAGTACTTGTAACAAGGGTTGTTTATATGGTAACTACTTAACATAAGGCTATTTTAAGGTTTGATTAAGCCTTATATTTCTATGTGTATAGTTTATTTTTGAGCGCTAAAGATGTTCGCTATCAGCTTAATCACAGGGAGATCAACTGACACCGAAGAAAGTCATCGATGAACGTATTTTCTAACGATTTTCTAACGATGCAATTTCTTGTTTTGCCATAATAAAATATTTAAATTATGACTTGGTTAGGAACGAAAATGCTTCTGAGGACTTGAATGGATGAATCATAAAGAGAGTTGCATATTTATTACAGACATTAAAACGAGGGTCACATATGTTATTACAGACA
>NW_018458422.1:0-454 GCF_002113885.1 Mizuhopecten yessoensis
ACTATAGAAAAGTCAAAAAGGGTACAAAACTATAGAAAAGTCAAAGTAAGGTACAAAATTATAGAAAAGTCAGAATGGGTACAAAACTATAGAAAAGTCAGCATGGGAACAAAGCTATAGAAAAGTCAAAAAGGGTACAAAACTATAGAAAAGTCAGTAAGGTACAAAACCTTAGAAAAGTCAGAAAGGGTACAAAACTATAGAAAAATCAAAAAGGGAACAAAACGATAGAAAAGTCAAAAAGGGTACAAAACCATAGAAAAGTCAGAAAGGGTACAAAACTATAGAAAAATCAAAAAGGGTACGAAACTATAGAAAAGTCAAAAAGGGTACAAAACTATAGAAAAGTCAGTAAGGTACAAAACTATAGAAAAGTCAAAAAGGGNAAAAACAATAGAAAAGTCAGTAAGGTACAAAACTAAAGAAAAGTCAAAAAGGGTACAAAACTATAGAA
>NW_018458423.1:0-147 GCF_002113885.1 Mizuhopecten yessoensis
GAATATAAGTGAAGGGCATTCATTTGAACAAACTTTGTAGCCCTTTAACTCAGCATGCTTCTGGCCAAATATCATTACCCTGGGCATTTTGGTTATTGAGAAGAAGTTGTTTAAAAGTTTTTAACATATTTGACCCCTGTGACCTTG
>NW_018458423.1:263-454 GCF_002113885.1 Mizuhopecten yessoensis
AGTTTTTAACATATTTGACCCCTGTGACCTTGAATATGGGTGAAGGTCATTCATTTGAACAAACTTTGTAGCCCTTTATCTCAGCATGCTACAGGACAAATATCATCACCCTGGGCATTTTGTTTCTTCAGAAGAAGTTGTTTAAAGTTTTTTCACATATTTGACCCCTGTGACCTTGAATATAGGTGAAG
>NW_018458424.1:0-454 GCF_002113885.1 Mizuhopecten yessoensis
TTCCATGTCTTTCTGTTGTAGACTACCTGTTGTATGGCTTCCACGCGTACGTCTTTCTAGTGTAGACTACCTGTCGTGTGGCTTCCACGTCTTTCTGGTGTAGACTTCCTGTTGTATGGCTTCCACTCTTACTTTTTTCTAGTGTAGACTACCTGTTGTATGGCTTCCACTCTTACTTTTTTCTAGTGTAGACTACCTGTCGTGTGGCTTCCACATCTTTCTGGTGTAGACTACCTGTTGTATGGCTTCCACGTCTTTCTAGTGTAGACTACCTGTTGTATGGCTTCCAAGTCTTTCTAGTGTAGACTACCAGTTGTATGGCTTCCACGTTTTTCTTGTGTAGACTACCTGTTGTATGGCTTCCACGTCTGAGGGTTCACTCCACACCGGGTACACAACAGTGATACATTGAGAGGGTTCCCTCCACACCGGGTACACCACAGTGATACAGTGA
>NW_018458425.1:0-454 GCF_002113885.1 Mizuhopecten yessoensis
CACTGCTGGGACAGTAGTAGGACAGTATTCACCACTGACACTGCATGGAACAGTAGTAGGACAGTACTAACCACTGACACTGCTGGGACAGTAGTAGGACAGAATTCACCACTGACATTGCTGGGACAGTAGTAAGACAGTATTCACCACTGACACTGCTTGAACAGTAGTAAGACAGTATTCACTACTGACACTGCTGGGACAGTAGTAAGACAGTATTCACCACTGACACTGCTTGAACAGTAGTAAGACAGTATTCACTACTGACACTGCTGGGACAGTAGTAAGACAGTATTCACCACTGACACTGCTGGGACAGTAGTAGGACAGTATTTACCACCGACACTGCTGGGACAGTAGTAGGACAGTATTCACCACTGACTATGCTGGGACAGTAGTAGGACAGTACTGACCACTGACACTGCTGGGACAGTAGTAGGACAGTATTCACCAC
>NW_018458426.1:0-454 GCF_002113885.1 Mizuhopecten yessoensis
ATGTAAGGCACGTTGGCATATAGCTCCATTGTATACCAACATGTAGGGCGCTCCATTGTTTAACCACATGTAAGGCACGGTGGCATATAGCTCCATTGTATACCCGCATGTAAGGAACGGTGGCATATACCTCCATTGTATACCCACATGTAACGCACGGTGGCATATAGCTCCATTGTATACCCACATGTAAGGCATGTGGCATATAACTCCATTGTATAACCACATGTAAGGCACGTTGCCATATAGCTTCATTGTATACCCACAGTAAGGCACGGTAGCATATAGCTCCATTGTATACCAACATGTAAGGCACGGTGGCATTTAGCTTCATTGTATAACCACATGTAAGGCACGGTGGCATATAACTCCATTGTATATCCACATGTAAGCCACGGTGGCATATAGTTCCATTATATACCCTCATGTAAGGCGCTCCATTGTATAACCACAT
>NW_018458427.1:0-186 GCF_002113885.1 Mizuhopecten yessoensis
ATTACCAATGGTGTAGTTATTATCAATGATGTAGTTATTATCTGTAGTGAAGTTATTATCTGTGGTGCAGTTATTATCAGTGGTGTAGTTATTATCAGTGGTGTAGTTATTACCAATGATGTAGTTATTATCAGTGGTGTAGTTATTATCTGTGGTGTAGTTATTATCTGTGGTGTAGTTATTATC
>NW_018458427.1:229-454 GCF_002113885.1 Mizuhopecten yessoensis
TGTAGTTATTATCAGTGGTGTAGTTATTATCAGTGGTGTAGTTATTATCTGTGGTGTAGTTATTATCTGTGGTGTAGTTATTATCTGTGGTGTAGTTATTATCTGTGGTGTAGTTATTATCTGTAGTGTAGTTATTATCAGTGGTGTAGTTATTATCAGTGGTGTAGTTAATTCCAAAGATGTAGTTATTATCAGTGGTGTAGTTATTATCTATGGTGTAGTTAT
>NW_018458428.1:0-454 GCF_002113885.1 Mizuhopecten yessoensis
ATTTATAAATATATATAATTTAGTCCGATCCTGCCCCGTTCCTGTTATTCCAATTCTTTTATCAAATATATCTTATACCCGATAAAAAAATACATGATACTAGAAATGTAGGTATCATAAGTAATATTGACATAAATGTATATATATAATTTAGTCCGATTCTGCCCCGATCATGTAATTGCATGATAAAAGGATAATTAAAAATATACAATAAATATATATAAATAAGTCCGATCCTCCCCCGTTTCTGTCCGTTCCTGTAAATCGTCGCCCGTTTCTGTCCGTTCCTGTAATTCGTCGCCCGTTCCTGCCTGATCCATATCAATACAATACTCTTAATTCCTTGCAATTCTTTTATCAAATATATCTTATACCCGATAAAAAAATATATATGATACTATAAATGTAAGTATCATAAGTAATATCGTCATAAATGTATATATATAATTTAGTC
>NW_018458429.1:0-454 GCF_002113885.1 Mizuhopecten yessoensis
GTACAGGAAACAGAACTGTTAGTGTTACTTTGTTTGGCCTAACTTAAAACATTATTAGAAGACTTGTTCTGTAACTATATTGGTAGTATGCATATATACTATTTTTTATTATTTAAGTGCACACGTATATGTATGTTAATGTTTATGTATTATTATAGAGCAATGAGGTCAAAAGTTCAACGCACATGGAACTAGAGGGACTGAAGAGAGGGCTCGAGCAACTGAACGAAGATGACATCCAAGTTGACACACTTGTAACAGATCGTCATGTCATGGTAAAAAAGTACATGAGGGAGGAACATTCAAACACCAAGCACTACTTTGATGTGTGGCACATGGCCAAAGTTAAGATCTGTTTATATTGTAATTCTGTATTATATCAAGTTCTTGGTTAGACTTCGTATTCGCATGATCAGATCAAATTGATACTCATGTACTTGTATTAGCGGTTCAA
>NW_018458430.1:0-454 GCF_002113885.1 Mizuhopecten yessoensis
TGGGTTCTAGCTCGATACAGAACTGACAGGTAAAGTATAATGACGTGTTCAAGCGCGATACAGAACTGACAGGTTAAGTATAATGATGGGTTCTAGCTCGAAACAGAACTGACAGGTAAAGTAAAATGATGGGTTCTAGCTCGATACAGAACTGACAGGTAAAGTATAATGATGGGTTCTAGCTCGATACAGAACTGACAGGTAAAGTATAATGANGATGTGTTCTAGCTCGATACAGGACTGACAGGTAAAGTATAATGATGTGTTCTAGCTCGATACAGGACTGACAGGTAAAGTATAATGACGAGTTCTAGCTCGATACAGAACTGACAGGTACAGTGTAATGATGGGTTCTAGCTCGATACAGAACTGACATGTAAAGTATAATGACGAGTTCTAGCTCGATACTGGACTGACAGGTAAAGTATAATGATGGGTTCTAGCTCGATACAGA
>NW_018458431.1:0-454 GCF_002113885.1 Mizuhopecten yessoensis
CTATACAAACAAGAACTGTAAGCCAAAGGCTCACTAATACTACCCACTGCAATACAAACCAGAACTGTAAGCCAAAGGCTAAATAATACTTCCCGCTGCTAAACAAATCAGAACTGTAAGCCAAAGGCTAACTAATACCCCGGTTGCTATACCAAGAAGAACTGTAAGCGAAAGTCTAACTAATTCCCACGCTTCTATACAAACAAGAACTGTAAGCCAAAGGCTCACTAATACTCCCCACTGCAATACAAACCAGAACTGTAAGCCAAAGGCTGACTTATACCACCGCTGCTTTAGAAACCAGAACTGTAAGCCAAAGGCTCACTAATTAACTTGCCGCTGCTATACAAACCACAACTGTAAGCCAAAGGCTCACTAATTAACTTGCAGCTGCTATACAAACCAGAAATGAAAACCAAAGGCTAACTAATACCCCCACTGCTATACAAACCAG
>NW_018458432.1:0-454 GCF_002113885.1 Mizuhopecten yessoensis
AGCAGCATCATGTGCTGTAGAGAATAGGGGAGAATGTTGTATTTGATTTTTTTGCCAGCAGCATCATGTGCTGTAGAGAATAGGGGAGAATGTTGTATTTGTCTTTGTTGCCAGCAGCATCATGTGCTGTAGAGAATAGGGGAGAATGTTGTATTTGTCTTTGTTGCCAGCAGCATCATGTGCTGTAGAGAATAGGGGAGAATGTTGTATTTGTCTTTGTTGCCAGCAGCATATGTGCTGTAGAGAATAGGGGAGAATGTTGTATTTGTCTTTATTGCCAGCAGCATCATGTGCTGTAGAGAATAAGGCAGAAGGTTGTATTTGTCTTTGTTGCCAGCAGCATCATGTGCTGTAGAGAAAACGGGAGAATGTTGTATTTGTCTTTGTTGCCAGCAGCATATGCACTGTAGAGAAAATGGGAGAATGTTGTATTTGTCTTTGTTGCCAGCAGCAT
>NW_018458433.1:0-454 GCF_002113885.1 Mizuhopecten yessoensis
AAGTGGGGAACAGTGTCAAAGGCCTTCATAAAATCAAGATAAACTTTTTGGTTTGATCTCCCTTGGTCGAGAGCCTCCGTCCAGTCGTCAATTACTTTTAACAGCTGAAGTACAGTTGATCTACCTTTTACGAATCCATATTGATGTTTACTCAAAAGTTGATTTCTCTCCAAATGGCTCATTATTCTTGTTCTTATCATCTTCTCCATAGTTTTACATAGTACACTGGTCAGACTTACAGGTCTATAGTTCCCGGGATTTTTCTTATCCCCTTTTTTATGGATGGCGGTTATCTGTCCCTCCTTCCAGCTGGCCGGAAGTTCTCCTGATTCTCGAGATTTGTTGAATATTTCACACAATGGTGTGCTTATTATATCAGCAGTTTCTTTTAGTACTTTAGGGTGGATGTTATCTGGTCCCGGTGATTTTGCAGGATTTAAAGTTTTTAAGACGG
>NW_018458434.1:0-454 GCF_002113885.1 Mizuhopecten yessoensis
ACAGGGGAATGTAGCACGATCATTGTCTCCTGTATAGTATATAGCAACCACAAGGAACTATAGCACGAACCTTGTCACCTCTATAGTATATAGCTACCACAGGGGACTGTAGCACGTTCATTGTCTCCTCTATAGTATATAGCTACCACAGGGTACTGTAGCACTATCCTTGTCTCCTATATAGTATATAGCTACCACAGGGAACTTTAGCACGATCCTTGTCTCCTCTATAGTATATAGCTATCACAGGGGACTATAGCACGAACCTTGTCTCCTCTATAGTATATATAGCTACCACAGGGGACTATAGCACGATCCTTGTCTCCTCTATAGTATATATATAGCTACCACAGGGTACTGTCGCACGATCATTGACTCCTCTATATTATATAGCTACCACAGGGAACTATAGCACGTTCATTGTCTCCTCTATAGTATATAGCTACCACAGGGA
>NW_018458435.1:0-454 GCF_002113885.1 Mizuhopecten yessoensis
AAGTATGAAACTTTCACAAATTAAATATCATCATATAACTAAACTGTATGCCCAGTTACATGCTTATCCCCAAATGCCTTTTATGTACAATCAGCGGATAAACATTGCAAGTAGGCAGAACATTTGATAAAACAATGAAATCGGTTAACTTTAACGATTTAAGCAGATACTTTCCTTGAGGCTAGAAGACTTAAAATTACCAGCAAATCAAACTTCATATATTAAATCAATAATTTTACAGTAGTTGTGGTGACAAATGCCATTTTTGATTTGTAAGTTAACTTTGATAAGCAAAAAAACAAACCAGGACCTGGAACTCACTTCAGCCCCAGGTGTTCCGCAAATATTATATGATATATATAATATACAACACTAACAATTGATATCTTATACTTATAGCATATAAAGCGTGTCATGCACCTTTTAATTCACTTAAAATTGAGAGATATTTGAA
>NW_018458436.1:0-454 GCF_002113885.1 Mizuhopecten yessoensis
TTTCTTATCCCACTTTGAAACCAAGGAATAATATTTTATCTAAGCGTGTGTTGACTGGTCAAATCACACGTATAGTAATTATTTATCACCATAAGTTAGTTGCCCATGCCGATATTCAAATGAGCAAATCTTTGTTCGAATCTCGGCATTTTAAAATAAACCAGGGAATATTTAACGGGGCAATTGGGAACGGTAATACACTACTTTTTTTTAAACTTACACGACCACGGGACAAACTTTCCTTCCAAAAGAAATGTTCATGTATTTGAACATTATTCATAAAATTTCTGTTCCTTTTTCATGTTGCATACTCTTCTGACACTGAGTCTGTCATTTGAGTGACCACACACAATACACATTTCTGGCAAATTGAAATACATGTACAAGTACATTGTGTAAGATATTCAACGTGTATGTATTATATGTGTTTTTTTATGACGAAAACACTCATTTT
>NW_018458437.1:0-454 GCF_002113885.1 Mizuhopecten yessoensis
TGCTTTAAGCGACTTCTTCTCTGGAAATAAGAAGTTGATGTCAACTATATTTAATTGGAAGCATCCCTAGGTGTCAGGGATTAAAAATTGTACAAATGATGGAGCTGGCCCCCCAGGGGGCTGAGAGGCGGGGCAAAAAGGGGGCAATTTGGCTATATTGCTTTAAGCGACTTCTTCTCTGGAAATAAGAAGATGATGTCAACTATATTTAATTGGAAGCATCCCTAGGTGGTGGGTATTTATACAAACGGTGGGGCTGAGCCCCCAGGGGGCTGAGGGGCGGGGCAAAAAGGGGGCAATTTTGCAATATTGCTATAAGCGACTTCTTCTCTGGAACTAAGAGGTGGATATCAACTATATTTGACTGGAGGCATCCCTAGGTGGTGGGGATTTATACAAACGGTGGGGCTGAGCCCCCAGGGGGCTGAGGGCGGGCCAAAAAGGGGGCAATTTG
>NW_018458438.1:0-454 GCF_002113885.1 Mizuhopecten yessoensis
TAGTAATCTTGACTACATACAGCAGTCCAGTAATCATGGCAACATACACTTTTTTAGTAACTATGACTACATACACTTATCCAGGAACATTGACTACATACACTTGTGCAGTAACATTGAATAAATACATTTGTCCAGTAACCATGGCAACATGCACTTGTTCAGTTACACTGACTACATATACTCGTCAAGTAATATTGACTACATACACCTGTCCAGTAACCTTCACTACACACAACTGTCGCATACACTTTTTTAGTAACTATGACTCCATACACTTATCCAGGAACATTGACTACATACACCTGTCTGGCAACATACACTTGTTCAGTAACACTGACTACATACACTTGTCCAGTAACATTGACTTTATACACTTGTCCAGTAACCATGGCAACATACACTTGTTCAGTTACACTGACTACATATACTTGTCAAGTAATATTGACTACAT
>NW_018458439.1:0-454 GCF_002113885.1 Mizuhopecten yessoensis
TTTTTCGAATTCTCCGATTTTCTCTAATGTTAAGAGAAAGACTCTGGTCGCTTCTGTCAGGACCAAAGCTAATGATTGATATAGGTTGAAACAAGAGATCCAAGGGGGATCATGGCGCCAACCATTGTACCGTCTGCTATAGTTCTTTGTCAGTTTGTTTTTTTCTTTCTTCTTTTTTGGGGTCACTTTTGATCTAAATTTAACACTGCTGTGTATAAAAGACAATCTTCAAAGTGAGTTTGTCATTTCAGACATTTACTAGTACAGTACTTGATGTGAAATAAATATAATCCATCTTTGCAATATGAGAAAGATCTGTTAAGTTCTTCCTATGACCATTTTGTTTTAATGATCAGTCTTAAAACACATGCATAACAAAGGATCAAGGGGAACATACATATCAAATTTAAGAAAGATCCCTCAAATTATTCCTGAGAAATAAACGATAACAAAT
>NW_018458440.1:0-133 GCF_002113885.1 Mizuhopecten yessoensis
CCAGTACCCAATACTAACTTCAGGATCTCAGTACCCAATACTAACCTCAGGATCTGAGTACCCAATACTAACTTCAGGATCTCAGTACCCAATACTAACTTCAGGACCCCAGTACCCAATACTAACTTCAGGA
>NW_018458440.1:196-454 GCF_002113885.1 Mizuhopecten yessoensis
GTACTCAATACTAACTTCAGGATCTCAGTACCCAATACTAACTTCAGGATCTCAGTACCCAATACTAACTTCAGGACCCCAGTACCCAATACTAACTTCAGGACCCCAGTACCCAATACTAACTTCAGGATCCCTGTACTCAATACTAACTTCAGGATCCCAGTACCCAATACTAACTTCAGGATCTCAGTACCCAATCCTAACTTCAGGATATCAGTACCCAATACTAACTTCAGGATCCCTGTACTCAATACTAAC
>NW_018458441.1:0-454 GCF_002113885.1 Mizuhopecten yessoensis
GATAAGTATATGTCTGACCAGTTATCAGAGATTGATCAATCAAACAAAATAGATCAACAACTGTTTTGGTATCTATTTAGAAACAAATCCATGAAACAGCGACCTTCTCAAACCGAATTTACATGTGACGGTCAAACGTTTAGAGACCCAAAAATTATTGTAAACAAATGGGCATCTCACTTCGAAAACATTTTCAAGAACGACTGGGATAGTTTATTTGATGAAGATTTCAAACATGACGTTTCGAGTAAAGTAAAAGATATAGATGTCCAAATCTGCGAAGATGACAAGTTTTTGAAGAAATCTGTTACTGTATCTGAAATCGGGAAAATATATGTAAAAAGTTGAAAACAAATAAGGCAGGAGGTCTAGACAATCATGTTTATGAACATTTAAAATTTGGGAACTCGTTGCTGTATGTCCACCTATCAAAATTGTTTAATGCCGTAATTAA
>NW_018458442.1:0-454 GCF_002113885.1 Mizuhopecten yessoensis
CAGTAAGAATCAGAGACGAATTAAAGTGAATTTACACGGCGTACCTTATAACAATACGTCAGTAAGAATCAGAGACGAATTAAAGTGAATTTACACTGCGTACCCAATAACAATACATCAGTAAGAATCAGAGACGAATTAAAGAGAATTTACACTGCGTACCTAATAACAATACATCAGTAAGAATCAGAGACGAATAAAAGTGAATTTACACTCCGTACCTAATAACAATACATCAGTAAGAATCAGATACGAATTAAAGTGAATTTACACTGCGTACCCAATAACAATTTATCAGTAAGAATCGGAGGTAAATCAAAGTGAATTTACACTGCGTACCCAATAACAATACATCNCACATTTAAAATGATTTACACTTCGTACCTAGTGACATTAATTATATCAGTAGGAATCGGAGGCTAATCAAAGTGAATTTACACTGCGTTTCTAATAA
>NW_018458443.1:0-454 GCF_002113885.1 Mizuhopecten yessoensis
TGATGCCCAGGCGTTGATATTTGGCCAGTAGCATGCTTGGATGAAGGGCTCTCAAGCTTGTCTTCATTTCAATGACCTTGACCCACTTTCAAGGTCACATTTGGTCAAATATGTATAAACCTTTAAATGACCTAATCTCAATAAAGAAAAGATCAAGGGTAGCGATAATTGGCAAGTTGCATCCTGAGATGAAGGGCTATCAAGTTTGTCCATTGTAATGACCTTGTTCGACTTTAAAGGTCAAAGGGGTCAAATGTTTTAACATCTTTTAAGAGGTTCTTTTGAATGGTTTAGTCATAAGTACTGATTTTTTGCCTATAGCTTTACTTTTAGATCAATTTTAAGGTTACAAGTGTGATATTATTGTAGGTGATCTTCTAAAACGAAGTTTGTCTGGCTATGCGTTCATTTATTTTTAGCTCACCTGGCCCAAAGCTTATGCCGTGGTGCAGCG
>NW_018458444.1:0-454 GCF_002113885.1 Mizuhopecten yessoensis
TAAACCGTGACAGATACATTACACCCAAATGTCTTAACCTTGACATATACATTACACCTTAGTGACTTAACCGTGACAGATACATTACATCTAAGTGTCTTAACCGTGACAGATACATTACTCCTAAGTGACTTAACCCTGACAGATTCATTACCCCTAAGTGACTTAACCGTGACATATACATTACACACAAGTATCTTAACCCTGACAGAAACATTACACCTAAGTGACTTAACCCTGACAGATACGTTACACCTAAGTGACTTAACCGTGACAGATACATCACACCTAAGTGACTTAACCGTGACAGATACATTACACCTAAGTGACTAAACCGTGACAGATACATTACACCCAAATGTCTTAACCTTGATAGATACATTACACCTAAGTGACTTAACCGTGACATATACATTACACACAAGTATCTTAACCCTGACAGATACATCACACC
>NW_018458445.1:0-454 GCF_002113885.1 Mizuhopecten yessoensis
AAGGACGAACATTAAACTGCAGCGATTATTCTCCATTAAAAAATGTGTTTGATTCACAAACGTTGCTATGAGTATGTCACCATTAGTTAGGTTGTCTGCATCACATAGTACCTTTTGTTTGATTTGTCTTGCTTGTCTCCCTGTTTCACTACTTTTTTCCAATTAACTCATTCAGCCCTGAAATTTTTATAATGAACTATTCCAGCCTTTGAATTGGAAGAGTTCAAATGTGTCATCAAGGGTGAATGAGTTAAGTTAATTAAATGATGAATACTTATCAATGCATTCATTATTATAGATCGTCTAAAAATGTCATTTATATTAACTGATTAAATCAAAGATATTGATCATGAATATTAACATGCATTTTTGTGAGTTTTTTGGAANCATTTTTGTGAGTTTTTTGGAAATCTTTGGAACAAAGATTCAGAATCATGTTGCTTAGTTAGGATGG
>NW_018458446.1:0-454 GCF_002113885.1 Mizuhopecten yessoensis
AGGCATGTGCAATCATTGAAAAATCCTTTCATCAATAGTTCTATTTAAGCTATTTTTAGCATTGCTTATCAGTAGCAAATTGGGGCTACACCTTTCATTATTTATTTACCTGGTCTGATGGTACAATGTGAGTTTATGCCTAGTGTCTTAACTTCAATATATTTTTTAATGAGGATATTTCACTACATCCTACTAAAAGTGAGTGAAACAGGCCCTCTTGGTCTCTTGCATAACATCTAAAACTCCCAGGTCTAAGGATGCATACTTCATAGTACATTTGGTTGAAATACAAGAGTGAACTTGACTTACTGTCAAGGTGACAGATGTCAAATAGGTAAACAAATTCAAATGACTTCTGAAGAAATGAAATTCCTAAAATCATGATATTTGACTGTTTAAGCTCCCTTGGATAGAGCTTGACAAAGTTTGCTTACAGAAATTACCTTCAGTTATA
>NW_018458447.1:0-454 GCF_002113885.1 Mizuhopecten yessoensis
CCGTATACCCTAAGCCAGGGGAAAACGGAGGCCGGAAACCGGACCTCTGTCCAGCAAACCCCACCCCTGGGGGGAAACCCCCAGGTTCCCAGAAGAATGAAACTCGGGACCGGGCCTAATAGGACCGGGTCCGGGTAACTGACCGGGAGGGTACGCCTGACCAGCATTGATGCCGGGATTAGTGAGCTGCGCGTCACTAATCCCGGTAGACAAAGACAATCCCGACAGGTAGTCCCTACCCGAAGGCAAGCGCGAAAGCTTACGGGCGTTCCCAGCCAATTCGACCCTTGGCTGTGCCAAGCCAGGGTCGGGCTGCCCCTCCCCTACTCCAGGGAGTTCCTGGACAGGAAGGGCCACCCCCTGCTCACGGGAGGGACTCGCCGAAGCAAGACCCCCCCGAGACAGGAATAGAGACAGTACCACCAGACCACAGAGAGCTGGTGGCACGACCCCT
>NW_018458448.1:0-454 GCF_002113885.1 Mizuhopecten yessoensis
GGTTAAGGGCTAGATATTGTGATACGTGTACAGTTGTACTCTCTCCAATGTGTTGTACACTATATATAAGGTTAAGGGCTAGATATTGTGATACATGTACAGTTGTACTCTCTCTATTATGTGTTGTACACTATAAGGTTAAGGGCTAGATATTGTGATACATACACTATAAGGTTAAGGGCTAGATATTGGGATACATGTACAGTTGTTCTCTCTCCTATGTGTTGTACACTATAAGGTTAAGGGTGAGATATTGTGATACGACTATAAGGTTAAGGGCTAGATATTGTGATACATGTACAGTTGTTCTCTCTCCTATGTGTTGTACACTATAAGGTTAAGGGTGAGATATTGTGATACGTGTACAGTTGTACTCTCTCCAATGTTTTGTACACTATAAGGTTAAGGACTAGATATTGTGATACATGTACAGTTGTACTCTCTCTCCTATGTG
>NW_018458450.1:0-454 GCF_002113885.1 Mizuhopecten yessoensis
ATTAAGTGTTTATTATTTTATTTTACCAATTTCATACCCCCAAAACTTTATTAAAACTTACAAAATATATATCCAAATAATACCTTACATATCACATACACAGAAAAGCAATAGTCAGACAGGTAACTTTCACACAGGTAAGTTATCTGTGGGGTAAGTATGAAACAGACTATAATTGGTCTGCCGTTGTCGTCCTATATCAGCAATTTTCTTTGTTCTCTAAAAAGTGGGGGAACTGAGAACAACCCATCTACACCACTATCAGTGGTGTATGGATATGCAATATTATAAATTGGATAAACTTTTGACATATACTTTTTTGTTAACTGTTGACATACCCAGATAACCATATTTTTGCCCAGAGCATCCTTGTGCCAAGGGGACTCAACTTTGTAAAAATGGAGGATTGTTTCCCTGATTGGAGAAAGTATGCCTTAATTAGGAAAATGTGGAG
>NW_018458451.1:0-454 GCF_002113885.1 Mizuhopecten yessoensis
TGTTCAAACAAATTATCCTGGCTACATCCAAGGTTGTAGGGGTCTGAAATATCTTGTAACAGTATTTACTGGAAAAAAAATGTCCTTAACCTCTTAAAACTGTCTCCTACTTTTCATATTCTCATTATTTTAGATATGTAATATCCCCTCTAATTAAACACTCTCTCCACCCCTCCCTAACAACAAAGCTAAGTGGGTGTACTGAAATAAGCTTCTCCATCCGTCTGTCTGTCTGTCTGTCCATCCATCTAACTTTGTCATTTCAAGCTCTGTCCAGAAAAACTTTCAAAAACAGAGAGTGAAACATGGGGGATATAATGCCATCAAAAATAGATGGACTTTCAATTTTTGGGATTAAAGATAATTGCCATAGTCTGTGATAAGTGGATATATCAGTACATGCTCTAAGTGCTACAAAAATAATTATTTTAAATAACTTGTTCAGTTATATTTA
>NW_018458452.1:0-454 GCF_002113885.1 Mizuhopecten yessoensis
GCAAAGCATAATAAATTCTCAAGTCATTCTATGTGCAATTATGTACTGTAATGAAAGAGGTTAATATGTTCATAATCAACACTCAATTTGTCTCGTTACCTTGATGTGTAAAACAGCTCCAATTATATATTTTTCAGTTACTTTTTGTAGCACAATAGTCAAAGAATGTATATATTATGCAATGTTGACATTGTATGTCTACATGTTAATAGCTTAATTTTGCCTTTTTATTATTTTGTATATAAATATAATCTTTGCATTAAGACTATGAAGTGATGTATCTGGAACATTATTAATGCTCTATATAAGTCAGGGGAGGTAACCCCACATGCAAAGCTCATTAATAAATTCTCATGTCAATATGAAAAAAAAAAAAATCATTAAAAAAAAAATCATTAAAAAATATGCATAATATATAGGGTTAATAATTTGTTTTCCATGGATTGCACCTGAT
>NW_018458453.1:0-454 GCF_002113885.1 Mizuhopecten yessoensis
GTACTGTGATATAAGATTATTTAACGTTACAAAATCGGCTCTTTTTTACAACCAGACCTTACGTTTATACACAGATTTGAAGGCACATGGTAGTTCTACACTAACAATACAGCCTTGGTGATCACTGACTGTTCTATCTATATTTATGACAGAGGAGTCAATACAGGATGAAGAATTGCTTATGAAAATTGGATCGAGTAAGCTAGATCTAGTCTGACCTATACGTGTAGGTTCCAGTATAACATTTGATAAACTAAAAGAACTAATTATATCTAAGAAAACATGGTTTGTTGCAACAGTTATCAAGTCTACATTAAAATCCCCAGTAATGATTAAATTTGGTGAAATGTCGAAAGCATTATAAATAGATGCGCGTAAATTATCCCAGAACGGTAAGACTGAATTTTCCGGTCTGTATATGGTACAAATAATAAAACTAGTATGCTGCAAGATG
>NW_018458454.1:0-454 GCF_002113885.1 Mizuhopecten yessoensis
GGTATTTATTTAGTATTGTATTCAGGATAGAAATAAAATATATATTTATTTTTTAGTAATGAATTAGATTTAGGTCCACTATACTAAAATATAACTACCACAATAACTTTTATTATGATGTATATACTTATATTGAATTGTCAATGATACTAACGTTAAACGTTTTAGTGTCGTTCCGCCTTTAAACTCAAATGGTACAACATATACTGTATAATGTATACCTCATAGCTCATTCAAATAGTAATATGATGTTAAGACTTACCGACGAGTGTGAGTGATTGTGGTTTCTACTTCAACAATATTTTATATGTTGACAACTTTAACCGTTCGAGGTCTGCTCTAGCCAAGCTGAATGACCCAACTTACCGGACACTTTATTTTATACACAAGTCTGGCCAAAATACCGGAATCAGCATGCTGCTGATTTTCCTGGGTCTAGAGAAAGGGGATTTTT
>NW_018458455.1:0-454 GCF_002113885.1 Mizuhopecten yessoensis
GACTCTATATGTAGATTAAACACACGTTTCCTTTTCCATATGTACGGTATATATACTCTATATGTAGATTTAACACACGGTTCCATAACCATATGTACAGTATATAGACTCTATATGTAGATTTAACAAACGTTTTCTTTTCCATATATACAGTATATAGATTCTATATGTAGATTTAACACACGTTTCCATTTCCATATGTACAGTATATAGAGTCTATATGTAGATTTAACACACTTTTCCTTTTTCCAAATGTACAGTATATAGACTCTATATGAAGATTTAACACACGTTTCCTTTTGTATATGTACAGTATATACACTCTATATGTAGATTTAACACACGTTTACTTTTGTATATTTACACGATATAGACTTTATTTGTAGATATAACACACGTTTCCTTTTCAATATGTACAGTATATAGACTATGTATGTAGATTTAACACACGTTT
>NW_018458456.1:0-454 GCF_002113885.1 Mizuhopecten yessoensis
TATTATATACCCAGTACAACTGTTTAGTAGTACATGTTAGAACTCTGACTTAAGATTCTCCCCCACACATATTATATACCCAGTACAGCTGTTTAGTAGTACGTGTTAGAACTCTGACTTACGATTCTCCTCCACACATATTATATTCCCAGTACTACTGTTTAGTAGTACGTGTTAGAACTCTGACTTACGATTCTCCTCCTACAACTGTTTAGTAGTACATGTTAGAACTCTGACTTAAGATTCTCCCCCACACATATTATATACCCAATACTACTGTTTAGTAGTACGTGTTAGAACTCTGACTTACGATTCTCCTCCACACATATTATATACCCAGTTATACTGTTTAGTAGTACGTGTTAGAACTCTTGACTTAAGATCTCCCCCACACATATTATATACCCAATACTACTGTTTAGTAGTACGTGTTAGAACTCTGACTTACGATTCT
>NW_018458457.1:0-454 GCF_002113885.1 Mizuhopecten yessoensis
ACGAGTTGTCGTTATTAACCCAGTGTAGTAATTATGTGTTGTGTTCCACGAGTTGTTTTTAATAACCCAGTGTAGTAAGTCTGTGTTTTGTTACACGAGTTGTCGTTATTAACCCAGTGTAGTAAGTCTGTTATTAACCCAGTGTAGTAAGTCTGTGTTGTGTTACAGGAGTTGTCGTTATTCACCCAGTGTAATAATTATGTGTTGCGTTACACGAGTTGTTGTTATTAACCCAGTGTAGTAAGTCTGTGTTGTGTTACACGAGTTGTCGGTATTAACCCAGTGAAATAATTATGTGTTATGTTACACGAGTTGTCGTTATTAACCCAGTGAAGTAAGTCTGTGTTGTGTTACACGAGTTGATGTTATTAACCCAGTGTAGTAAGTCTGTGTTGTGTTACACGAGTTCTTGTTATTAACCCAGTGAAGTAAGACTGTGTTGTGTTACACGAGT
>NW_018458458.1:0-454 GCF_002113885.1 Mizuhopecten yessoensis
ATCATGGAAACAGCACATACAGATTATATATGAAAAAGCATACAAAAGATTAGATATTCTCCGTTATAACAAATCTAAGGTAGGACGTAAATTCTTAATTAAAACATAAATTGCATTTATAAGACCAATTTTGGAGTATGCAGACATAGTATGGGATAATTGCACCTTATAATCTATTGAATTACTCGAATCTGTACAACTAGAAGCAGCTAGGATTATAACTGGTCTTCGTTCAGGGACATCACATAATAAACTCTATAATGAACTTGGTTGGGAAACACTGTCTGCATTAAGGTATAAACATAAACAAATAATGATGTATAAGATAATGCATGGACTCAGGTACTCAATACTTGCAAAATGTCACAAATCCTTCTATTAACAATCATAATAACAATCCCTACTCAGAAATTGAAAATGATCGTACAATATTACTTTGAGACGATGAGATCTA
>NW_018458459.1:0-454 GCF_002113885.1 Mizuhopecten yessoensis
CTAGTCAGCAGGTATCCCTTTGTCAGCGGGGTACTAGTCAGCAGGAATCCCTTTGTCAGAGAACTAAAGGGGTACTAGTTAGCAGATATCCCTTTGTCAGATAATTAAAGGGTTACTAGTCAGCAGATATCCCTTTGTCAGCGAACTAAAGGGGTACTAGTCAGCAGGTATCCCTTTGTCAGCGAACTAAAGGGTTACTAGTCAGCAGATATCCCTTTGTCAGCGAACTAAAGGGTTACTAGTCAGCAGGTATCCCTTTGTCAGCGGGGTACTAGTCAGCAGGTATCCCTTTGTCAGNGCGGGGTACTAGTCAGCAGGTATCTCTTTGTCAGAGAACTAAAGGGGTATTAGTCAACAGGTATCCCTTTGTCGGCGGGGTACTAGTCAGCAAGTATCCCTTTGTCAGCGAGGTACTAGTCAGCAGGTATCCCTTTGTCAGCGGGGTACTAGTCAG
>NW_018458460.1:0-454 GCF_002113885.1 Mizuhopecten yessoensis
ACGTTCAGAGCATTTCGCAAACCTTCAGCAGAATCAGAAAGAAGAATTGTATTGTCAGCAATTAATAACAGGACAAAAAGATCCACAAACATATTCAGCTCAGTTTGAAATTTATCTTTCAATTGTTCTAAGGGAAGTGAACTATTGGCTCTAAAAAAGTCTTCCATGTCATTAATGTAGATAGAAAATAAAAACGGGGAAAGATTTTCGCCCTGCCTTACACCAACTAGACAAGGAAATAACTCAGACTGGGTGTTTTTTTAATTCTACACATGATTTTTATATTTTCATACATGTTTTGGATAATAGAAAAACATATGCCTCTAATTTTGCTTTTATATAATTTTCTGAATAGTCCTACTCTCCAAACCGTATCAAACACTTTTCTAAAATCGATAAAAGTCATACAGTTTTTTGTTACTGGCCAAATATATAACAGCGTATGCAAAACAAA
>NW_018458461.1:0-454 GCF_002113885.1 Mizuhopecten yessoensis
TGTGAAAGGGTTCAACATTTTGACACCAGGGTTTCAAAAGTCGCCGACCTCTTAGTAGTATTTTTAAATCTAATCTGTGAAATATCTATGTTATGATGTGAAGTGATATCATTATTCAGATGGAAACTTTTTTATGCTGGTTGCAAGGTAGAAAAGTGTTAGATTTGGTTATAATTACTCATGATACATTGAGAGATACTTCAATATGAGCCCTAGTTTGCTTGCCTCGAGGTTATCAGTAGATTAATTCTGCATTAGTCACTGGACTTGTAAAAGTCTACCAAACAGTTCCCAATCTGTTAGGAGCTTGACTAACAATTGACAAGAGTCAGGTTATTGAGGACGGCCAATGTTGTATGAACCAAGGCACCAAGCCGTCACTGTGAGCACTACAGTCAACTTAATAATAGGCTTACAATTAAGTCAGGGTAAATAACACCACCAAAATCCTAGT
>NW_018458462.1:0-454 GCF_002113885.1 Mizuhopecten yessoensis
AAAAAAAATATAGTGATTTATTTTAAACATAAAAAATATTCCCCAAATTGTGGAAGATTCACACATCTTCGTCATTGTTCTTTATATTTCAACAGCCCTGTCCGTATTTCAAATGTCATGGTAAGATCATTATTACGCTTAACCTGAATGAACCCTTTGTGAACTCAAATACTAACTTTGGCTTTAAAACACAATACCCGAGATAGTGACCTGACTGTGTATAGACAGAAAATCTCACGACAGCTTGTCGAGTTTAAATGCACGTATTGCGAGCGTCTACAAGAACGAAGCATTCCTGTTTTATGTAAATTACCTACAAGCTAATATCAAGTTAGGAATAATAGCCCGACACAAATCGAAAAGAAGTTACCTGGTAATAAAGACTGTTTTATGCCATGATCGAAAAAAACGGTCTGATGCTTTTATATAAACAAATATTTACGATCATGATTTA
>NW_018458463.1:0-454 GCF_002113885.1 Mizuhopecten yessoensis
GAATATGGGTGAAGGTCATACATTTGAACAAAATTACAAATTCCATAATCGATATTATCAGTCACTGAACAAAATGTCAAATTTATACAATGTGTACATTACGTTTATTTGTTGTGTTAATTTTTATCATATGATTGATGTCATTCAATCAATGTAGAAAAAATACCCCTAAAACTTCATAAAAGTTGGTTGTAAAAGAAGGAAACCTAATTTAAAGTAAGCAACCATGTACACTGCTATTACAATAATGTTGACAATTTATTTCTGTATACAGTCTCATAAAAATGTAAAATGATCTTGCAATCGATCATCATTGATTGGTTTACAGTTTTCGATTACAAACTGATCATCAATTATGATTTGAAACAGACTGCCGATGGCTACTGACATCTAGTATATATGGATTAGCCATGGCTACTGACATCTAGTATATATGGATTAGACATGGCTACTG
>NW_018458464.1:0-454 GCF_002113885.1 Mizuhopecten yessoensis
AATAAGCCCATACCTGGTAATAAGCCCATACCTGGTAATAAGCCCCTCCATGCCACATATACCAGTAGCAATATTAGTAACGAATGCTATTTCATTGACCTTCAATAAGCCCACCCCCTACTTTGAGTTGAGAGTTTGTGTTGGTCTCCAGGACTTATTGCAGGATAAATACGGTGAAGTCATTTACAGTTTTGTTTTATTATCAGACTGTAATGACATCAAGTACCAAGTTGTTCAAACAATATTTCATGCATAAAACAGGTAGGGTGTATGTAGATTGATAATGGCAGCTTTGTCTATTGTTAATGTGACAGAGGTCATCATTTTTTTAATGCCTCCACTAGGAGTCGAACCTGGGACTTATTCTCCCTAGGCGAGCTGGTAGGAAGCGGCTAGTATTTTACCAGGGTGACATTAAGTATTGTCCAATTTCTGTAGATACTGACATGTGATC
>NW_018458465.1:0-454 GCF_002113885.1 Mizuhopecten yessoensis
CGTCCGACCAAATCAGGTCAGTGTGACCTATTTCTCAATATTTTACCGAAATTATCATGGGGTTCAGAAATATGCACATTCTGTTTAGCTAAATTATTTGACCTACTTTTGAAAAATTGACCTACATTACTAAAAATTGTTATTGGGTTCAGAAATGAACTTAGAACTGTTGTTTCAACTAATTAGGTCAATGTGACCACCTTTTAAAAAATTCACTTACATTATTAAAAACTGCCATTTGGTTCAGAAATGTGCTTAGAACTGTTGTTTCACCCAGTTAGGTCACTGGGACCTACTTTTAAAAAAAGTTCACATACATTATTAAAAGCTGCCATTTGGTTCAGAAATGTACTTAGAACTGTAGTTTTACCTATTTAGGTAAATTGTACCTACTTTTGAAAATTTGACCTACATTATTAGCTCACCTGGTCCGAAGGACCAAAGTGAGCTTATG
>NW_018458466.1:0-454 GCF_002113885.1 Mizuhopecten yessoensis
ATCATTCAGTTAGAGGCGAAAGATCGTGAGCTACCATTGAGTACCCAAAGGCCAACACTGATAGTTGGGGACAGTAAATATAGATATTTAAAAAGGGAAATTAAGGAATCAGACTCTGTTGTTTTTGACTTTGTTTTTGCAAGTGGTGCAACATCACAGAATACCAGACTGTTGGGACAACATTTCTCTAAGGTATCATCACTTACCAATCCAGTGATTTTGATATGGTTTGGGACATGTGAACTCACTACTAAGGTAGGGAGGTTAGTAAGTCTTATACCAGATATATCAACAAAGTACAGTATTCTTCTAGAAAACTACAAAGTACTGAAAGAACAAATTATTATTGCCAATAGTTTGTCAACAATAGTATTCCTGGACATACCATATTTTTCTATCACAGTATGGAACCACAGAAAAGGTCAACATCATGATCAACAAAAACAACCAGATG
>NW_018458467.1:0-454 GCF_002113885.1 Mizuhopecten yessoensis
ACATTGTTAGAATCAATGTTAATTCATTCGTCTCTTAATGTCAATGATGGAGAAAAGAGTGAATTGAAAACATATTATTACAATATCAAACAAGGAATCAACCTATCAATAACAAAAGAAATTGAATGTTGAATTTCATAAGTTCCTTGATCGCTCTAGATCTGTATTTAATAATGAGATCAGTTTCACAAGGTAACAAGTGTGTTGTTACCTCATGGTGAAACTAATCTCATTATTAAATCGGGTAAATCAGAGACGTATAAAGCCATATACAGCTCTGGGTAAATGTTGGTAGTAGGTATCCCCGCTAGCAATCTTGTAACACTTATGATCCCAAGTACGTGTAAGTCGTGACACTTGACAGGTCATACAGGACTTTATATGAAACGGGAGCGAAATGTCATTTATAAGTGAAAATGTTATATGTCCCGAAACGACTTATTACCGAAACGAC
>NW_018458468.1:0-454 GCF_002113885.1 Mizuhopecten yessoensis
CCAGCCCTGAAACTATATAAAGAACCACAGATGAAACAAGCAGCATAACATTTGAAGAAGCAGGAGTTGCTGTCGAGAGTCAACATCTACTAGCGAAAATGAGTGCCCCTGGAGCTATAGGACCTCAGGTAAGTGGGATATGTGAATGTGTTAAAATGAACCGGACATTTTTAAAGCTGCTATGCGGACTATGTACGATCGAAGTTTTATCTAATAATGGCAGATGTGTTGTACTTTAGTAGAATGATAATTCCGGAAAAAATGTTAATCATTATCTTTATAACATGTTCATAGATTGAAACTTATTTTCATCGTGCCATTTTCATCATAATTATCGTTATCTTCTGTTGTTTTTATTATCAAAAATGGTTAATATTTACTTATTTGATTTTGAAACTTGATATGCATCTCAGAGTTATTTTTTCTTTCCGCTTCTTAAATCTTATATATGTGA
>NW_018458469.1:0-454 GCF_002113885.1 Mizuhopecten yessoensis
GTCGCTTCACGCTAGGAATATCATAGGGTAGTCCAGCATTATTTATCGCTAATACCCAAATCACTTCATATTTTTAGCATGTTGATCATGTTGCATGTATATATATTTGCTCCTCATTACAACCTGGAATAGCGAAAAGTAACATAGAAAAACACTCATTGAAGATTTAGAAGAAAGGAGGACCTGACGTTTCTCATTGCATATTATTAAAAGAGGCAGCCTATATCAGCCCCTGCTGAAACTTCTGTGAATCTTCTGCTAAAGAAACCAAAATTAATCTACTGCTTCACTGCATCACTTAGTCTAAGTAGCTATGTTTTCTTTCATTTTTCTCTACCTTCTCTTCTCGGTGATGTCTTCCTGTGACCTTAGCTGTTACGACGAAATAAATCGGAGACAAATAAACAACCAAACAAAGACAAACATACAATGTACCCCTGCGGTAAGTATCTAC
>NW_018458470.1:0-454 GCF_002113885.1 Mizuhopecten yessoensis
AAATTAAAACAAACAAAACCAATCACTACAGCACAGATACCACATCATCCAGCCCAGACCATTTTATACTCGAACTGGGTTGTTAAAGTTGTGTGGGCAGGAGAAAAACACTGCCTTTGAATTTTCCATGCGTACGACAACTTCGGGGACCGGCGTGTGAACCCTTCGACCAATCCGCCCATGAATAATAAGTCGAGGGTCTTATATCCCGCGTCGAGGGTCTTATATCCCGCTTTATCACAACTTATTTCGTAGGTCGTCTCAAAGTGGTTCACAAATTACCATATAGGGCCTGTTCAAACTCCCTGGGGGAGCATTCAGCCGGTGCTGACATTTCGGCGCTCACAACTAGCATGCAACAGTTCAAGCATTGCCCAACCACGTACTCAGTTACAGCTGAGTAGACTTGAACAAGTAGAGTGAAGTATCTTGCTCAAAGATACAACACAGTGCC
>NW_018458471.1:0-454 GCF_002113885.1 Mizuhopecten yessoensis
ACATTCCTGATGCTTTAGTACAATCCCTAAGCAGAACTTATTGTTTTTCAAAATGATCTGCAGCTTGTATTCCTGACTGAACCAAACAAGAAATTCAGAAAATAAGTGATAAATACAAAGAGTTACCTCAATGTGAACTTGACCTTGAGTGTTATGTCATAAAATTGGTATGTGACACTCCATCTTTCTATTCTATATTATTTTCTACAATTTCATTGAGCTATCCTAAGTGAGTCAAAGTTATGGCACAGAGAATGCATATGACCAATTTGACCATAACCTTTGATGTATGGACCCAATTGTAGATTGCTGAACAATACCTTTAAAATCCTACATATAGCCCTTAAATTTCATTGAGGTAATATCTCATCTGATAAGTAAGTAAGACATAGACAATCAATTTGACCTCAATATGACATTGACCTTGGACATACGGGCATTGGTAACAAAAATT
>NW_018458472.1:0-454 GCF_002113885.1 Mizuhopecten yessoensis
GGTACAAAGATTAAAACATAGGTGATAGCGAGGTGGCAGAATCTGTTTGTAAGATGGGGCATCATATGACTATGGTTTGTTTTGGAGTTAAAGGCAACTTAATACTGAACTCTCTGTTTTTCTTCTGTGTACAAAATAAATCTTCTGCACCCATTGCAATATTAGGAATTTTCATATTTGTTCATGTTCAAGATATTTCAGTGAGGTAGCACTATTAAGTCGGCAGGAGAACACCAACATACACTGTATCCAACACACATAATGTACACTTATGTATGCGATGCATATATTACTCAGAGAGAGGCGCGTACAAAATGTACTTAGTCGTTGATAGAACGTTTAACCTCATTAAACAAAAACAAGAACAAATCCATATGCATACAAGTTGTGTACACTGATTCGTCACGATTCAATCAGGTTAAGATATAACCTAAATCAATCTACACTTTTACTT
>NW_018458473.1:0-454 GCF_002113885.1 Mizuhopecten yessoensis
GTCAAGGGTCAATGTATGGAGCAAAATTGCAGAGCAATTAGTGATATGTATGATGAAGTGAAGAATGTGACAAAAAAGCAAGGGGATAAATTACAGAAGCTGAAAGGAGCAGTCCACACTAATACGCCTATAAAAGAGAACTTTGAAAGTCTTGAAAAACTAGTGGATGAGTTGAAATCTGATAAAGATGAATTGAAACGAAGTGTAACAGATTTAAGGTGGCGCTCTATGAAGACAAACCTAGTGTTCAGTGAGACGAGAATCACTACTCCTAAAGTTTCTACACATGGAATTGAACATCCGGCACCATATCGGGCTTGCTAATGTTCATCGATTTTGAAAGTTCATTCACTGGTAAAAGAAGGTCAATCGTCGCTCGCTACATCTACAGCAATGACAGATCCTTAGTGTTGAAGATGTCAAACGAAGGCAACTTTACCCAACATATAGATCC
>NW_018458474.1:0-454 GCF_002113885.1 Mizuhopecten yessoensis
ATATTTTCAATTCACAGCTTTTACTTCAAAATATACCTTCAAATTTTGGAGCATTTTTTTCTTAACATGAAAAAATGTTTTTTATTAGGCACGTTATTCAAACCAAACTTTATACAACATTGTATTATCATTAATATAAACAAGATATTAACAACAAGACGACATGAATAATTTTACACCGAAAGAGGATATATGTCGATTTTTTGTCAGGATTAATTTGCTTACATGAAAGGCAGTCTACCGTTTCCTGTAAAATAACATTGAAAGATGTTAAAGGTAGTGTATACTTGTTTATCGATAACAGATAACGAACGTAAATTGAAGTTATGCAATTGTCTTAAGAAAATTTAATCGGTGATATAGACAAACAGACTGTACAAGTGAACAAAGTATTGATCAATATAAAATGTAAATAAACTTCGCACATGATTTTTGTATTTTTCTTGTTTTTTTT
>NW_018458475.1:0-454 GCF_002113885.1 Mizuhopecten yessoensis
CAAGAAGTTCTATCAGCCACACTTTGTTGGGATAATTGCATTCTCCCTGAAAAATATGTTCATGTAGTTTGAGATGCAGGTAAAGGACAAATTATGTAATTAACTTTAAAAATATAAAATTTCATAACTTTGCTCAAACACCCAAACAATTAATCGAAACACTTAAAAATGATGTTACAATTACACGTTTCACGTTTTGTAACCCAACCCGATCTATTAAACCTTGTTGAATTCCAAGAGAAATTAAAATCATATCTGATTGACCCTTTGCTCTTCTTTTCAAAGGTCAAACACGCTTACCAGACTGTCAGTGTCATCCATGTGCAGTCATGATGATGATGATACGATTTTAATAGTGAGTCCTTGCGGTTTGTCCTGACATGTTTCTTCAATCATATAAATCTTATCAGAAAGAAGGGCATGGAACGTTTTGTAAGAATTTTACAGCTTTTAA
>NW_018458476.1:0-454 GCF_002113885.1 Mizuhopecten yessoensis
CCTTACCAACATTGTGATCATAGCCTGGCTGATTGGGATGATGTGGATGATGAGGATGACATCGCCAAAACATTGTAAGTACATAACTAATAAACCGTTATAAATTGACGCCTTATATCAGACAACATACCTTTTAAGGAAAATAGTAGCTGTTTTGAACTCGTTGAAAAAAGGGAATGTATCAAAATATCCACACAAGTATAAAGTATTGATACGGCACAGATTAGATAATTCATCCCTGTTTGCTCTTAACTAAAACGGGGAAAGTTGGAATGAATTTTTTGTTTCATAATTTCATATCGAGATTGAAAACGAGAGTTTAAGACCAAGATGATTTTATATCCTGAATTATTTTTAAATGTCTGTTAAATTTGACAGGAGTATTATGGTATTATAACAAAAGAATATTAGCATCTTTCATGAAAATCAACAGTTAGAATAAGTTCCCTCTTGT
>NW_018458477.1:0-454 GCF_002113885.1 Mizuhopecten yessoensis
TTCTCTATCACACCCTCAAGGTAGGGGAAGATTCTATTAATCTTTATAGCAGACAGAAGCAAGAGCAGTCTAGCGTGGTGATCTTCTACTTCGCAGAGGGAAACTTTGAAATCAAGCAAACTGGTAAATAAACTGTAATTAAAGTGCAAAGATGTCTTACATGGCTATCTTCCATGTAGCCAAACGCCTGTATGCTGGAAAAATATCACCTTTGAGACTAGACAAAAAGCCATTTAATGAGAGAAAATTCTCATTTTCATAATTCAATATTGAAGAAAGTCTACTTAAAATGATTATTACGAGTACACTCTGAAATGCATCCTACTGAAAAGTTATCTTACCAAAATTTAACATACTTCAGGCAACATGAACCTACCTAATTGGTTTTATCAAATTGTGTTACAATATATTTTTTTCTCCTTTGAGCTTCTGGAATACAGTATCACCATAACTT
>NW_018458478.1:0-454 GCF_002113885.1 Mizuhopecten yessoensis
TTGTCACATCTACTGGTACCCGTGTAGCGTTGTAATGATACTGTAACGTTGTTTCGTGTATTGGTCGCAACGTCACTTGCCGGTTTTGTTTGTCGTCATGTGACAATTAGAGCAAGAATGGTGTTCGCAGTTAATCTATTAAAAGAAATAGCCATTCAATACAAAATTGAAATATGCTATCCTTTGATTAATAATGATTAAACTATGACATGGCGTTTGAGTGGGTTATATCATGATAGCGCATAAAACAAATACAGACTTCATATTTGGTATATCATTAATTCACGCAATTGGTAGCCTTGGCATCATGACTATAAGAGCGGTGCTATTGGTTGTTTTGCTGTCCAAAAGATGACTCTTTGACGCGACATGACATTTTGAGCAAGACTGGTGTTATCAGATGCCGTGTCATACTGAAGGTAAAAATGGTCTGTAAGCTTCACAATACTTCTCG
>NW_018458479.1:0-454 GCF_002113885.1 Mizuhopecten yessoensis
TGCCGGCTCGAGCGTTTCGGCGGAACTGACTGCAGTAACCGCACCTGGTATGTTGTAATCTGGCAATATTTTCTTTAATATTGATTAAAAAAACACCAGCAAATGGTTATTTTTCATTTGAGTAGTAAATTACTGGAGCAGTGAACATTTTGGCGACATGGGTTTATTCCCTTTGAAGATTGTCGCCTATAACTGTTGTTTTGTATAGAATACAATAACGTACTATGTAAATTATGAAGACGTAATCATAATGCGAAATTGCCTGCACGTACAAAGTTTTACTTTTGCAATATGATAAAATACACCATATACAGTATGTACTTTGTGTACTGATTTTATTTTCATTTTCATAACCTCTGATATCATAAGTGTAAACACGCTTCACTGATTATTTGTCAGAGAAAGTGAGAGAACATATTTCAAGAAAGAGAAATTTAATTGACCCTTTAGGAAA
>NW_018458480.1:0-454 GCF_002113885.1 Mizuhopecten yessoensis
ATCAGCCCTCGGGCCTTCGGCCATTGGGCTGATATTGCAGTCTCGAGTTGATACTGGGTGTGATATGGGAAACGGCATGTATTACTCTCTATATATAGCATTCTGAGTATATGATGGTGTTATTACAATGTATATTAGCCTGCGTATATGATGGTTTTATTACACTGTATAGGAGTCTGTCTATATGATGGTGATATTACACTGTACAGCAGCCTGAGTATATGATGGTGTTATAACACTGTATAGCAGTCTGAGTATATGATGGTGTTATTACACAGTATATCAGCCTGAGTATATGATGGTATTATTACAATGTATATCAGTCTGTGTATATAACGGTGTTATTACACTGTACAGCAGCCTGAGTATATAATGGTGTTATAACACTGTATAGCAGCTTGAGTATATGATGGTGTTATTACACTGTACAGCAACCTGAGTATATGATGGTGTT
>NW_018458481.1:0-454 GCF_002113885.1 Mizuhopecten yessoensis
GAGTTTTTGTGTATTGTAATTTGCCATTTGGAAGCTTTGCATCTTCTTATACTGAACATAAATTACACACAACTCAATGGTTAAAAATAACAAAATTTTGAGTTGTCTACATCATCTAAATTTAACACCACTTGATATGAGAAAAATATTTGTTTTGTGATAAAAAGTTCGCATATTTTATTTAATAATAGGTGACCTAAAAAGAAAATATTTTTTATTTATAAATAACTTGTAACTGGGGGATTCCGGTGCATGGCACTCATGATGGTGTATTTAATTGGAAATTTTGCCAAAGTATTTGAACACAGGTACAATTATCAACATTTATTAGGTCGCACATTCATAGATCGTTTCCACCTGTGTCTATTTCTTTTCTCCCAAACTGTATGATTTACTTACGCAGAGCTAAACGGTTTAAGGTCAAAGGAGTGTATTGATAAACGGAAATAGGAAG
>NW_018458482.1:0-454 GCF_002113885.1 Mizuhopecten yessoensis
GGTTATTTGGCTATATTGTTTTAAGCGACTTCTTCTCTGGAACTAGGTGATGGATATCAACCATATGTTACTGGAAACATTCCTATGTGGTGGGGATTCAAAACTGTACAAAAGGGTGGGGCTGACCACCAAGGGGGCTGAGGGGCAGGGACCAAAAATGGTAATATGGCTTTATTGCTTTAAGCGACTTCTTCTCTGGAACTATGTGATGGATATCAACCATATGTTACTGGAAACATCCCTATGTGGCGGTGAATCAAAATTGTACAAATGGTTGGACTGAACCCCAAAGGGGCTGAGGGGTAGGGCCAAAAGGAGAAATTTGTCTATATTGCTATAAACGACTTCTGTAGAACTATGCCTTGGATATTGATCATTTTTAGTAGGAAGCATTCATGGGAAGCAGGGATTCAAAATTGTACAAATGGCGGGGCTGACCCTCCGGGCTAAGGGG
>NW_018458483.1:0-454 GCF_002113885.1 Mizuhopecten yessoensis
TTAGCTTAATGAAGTTTTACTGATATTTGTAAGAGATTCGTTTAATATATGTAGCGGATCAAGGCATTTGCTTTGGTCGAATTTTTCTAGTAATTGCACATTCTCTTCCTCTTCTCTTCTCAAACTCTATGCTATGTCTCAATTTAATGCTGTCGGACGGTCTGACAGTACATTTATTTCTGTATATCCCCTACCCTAATTCAACTTTTATCTATTTAGTTATTAATTGTGAATGTTATGCTCTGTCATGACAGAATCTTCACCTTGTTAAATGTGGTAATTTACCATTAGAACAAGAACTAAACAATATGATTTTCTTTGAATATTCTAATAGAAACCAGCTTCACAAATTCTTTTGATTTGATCCTGAAAATGCATAAGCGGGCAACATTTTCCCCTAAAAGGGCAACTTGGTTTTAATTTACAATAGATAAAACATTATTAATATCTTCAA
>NW_018458484.1:0-454 GCF_002113885.1 Mizuhopecten yessoensis
AGTACACACAGAACAGTTCCAGGAACAGTTAGGGAATACGACAGTTATCCCAAGTGTGTCATATCGAGGTGATTTGTTAGGACTTGAAACACTGGGCACGCCACAAAGATTGATGCTCAAAATCTGTAACTATTCCACGATACCTACATGATTTTCTGAGTTATAGATGACGCGTAATGGTTGGTACCATTGTTCAGCAAACCCTTACAGAATTGTTGGCAGCGTAATAATAAATCAGTCCCCATGAACAAACCTGGAGTATTTACTCAAACCAACTTTCCAGTAAATGTGACAGAATATTGAACTTAATATTAGGCAAGGAAGAATACTGTAAAATAATGTATATTTCAGCTGATTTCATATTTCGGCTTATTACTTACCAACTATATGAATGGGATGGAAATTTAGAAGATCACATTCCAATTGAACTAAGCACTGAATTTTGATCCGCGCT
>NW_018458485.1:0-454 GCF_002113885.1 Mizuhopecten yessoensis
AGCCAACTTTTAAGCAAATATGAAAAATAGACTCGTTTTAGAACTGTGTAAATTAATGTGTCAAAAATGGGAATCCTCTCATTTAGTTATTTAATTTCACATACTTTTCTGTTTAAATATTCAATAAAAAGGAAAAAAATCTTTTTTGAAATAGTGTACTATTTGGTAAAAAAATAAAAGTTGGAATATGTTGCACACAATGAAGATCTGATTTTATAGTAATTGTGTCATTTGAATGTTCTAGGAGGACTTGTATTACCACACCTTTAACAACCACACAGGTGGAAGTCCCATTTGTCGTAAAGTGAATTCTGAAACTAAGTGTTTCTGTTTTAAGCTTCCTGTACCCATACCTTTTTGTATTGATATTGTTTGAAAATCCAAGCAGGGGGCTGACGCTTATGTTAATTCTCCATAGGCGTTGACCCTTCCTGTAACAGGGCCGACGCTTATG
>NW_018458486.1:0-454 GCF_002113885.1 Mizuhopecten yessoensis
AAAAAGGGTGGGGTGCGCCTACGTTAATTTGACTCATTTTTTACTCAACTGATTTGTATTGTATATAGGTGCTCATCGAATTTTCTGGATCAATTAAATAGTAAAAATTTACATTAACTTGATTAACGAATTATGTTTAATCACGGATTCATTAAGATATCATTTGCATGTGTGTTCGGACACCCGCATACAGCACATCGTTTGCCTTCTCAGTCGGAATTAATAACCTCATTAAAACGGTAATAACAAAATACATGAATGTAGTACTTTAAATATTACCTCCACAAGTAAGTGACGACGAAATATATCATATAAGTAGCTAAAAAACTCACATATCAAACGCACGATCAAAGCTTCCCGGTCACAGATGTAGGCGACCCATATCGAGGCGATCGACGCTGAGCCAAACGTGTGTTTTTCAGATAAATCACAATATCTCGGAAACGGAGTCAAC
>NW_018458487.1:0-454 GCF_002113885.1 Mizuhopecten yessoensis
GGTTGGCATCCTACAGTACTATGGGTACATGGCTTACAGTACTATGGGTTGACATCCTACAGTACTATGGGTACATGGCTTACAGTACTATGGGTTTACATCTTCCAGTACTATGGGTACAGATCTTACAGTAGTACTAGTATGGGTACAGATCTTACAGTACTATGGGTTTACACCTTACAACTATGGGTTTTCATCCTACAGCAGTATGGGTACAGATCTGACAATTATATGGGTTTACATCTTACAACTATGGGTTTTCATCCTACAGTACTATGGGTTTTCATCCTACAGTACTATGGGACTTCATCCTACAGTACTATGGTGACAGAGCTTACAATACTATGGGTTTACATCTTCCAGTACTATGGGTACAGATCATACAGTAGTACTAGTATGGGAACAGATCTTTCATCCTACATTTCTATGGGTACATGGCTTACAGTACTATGGG
>NW_018458488.1:0-454 GCF_002113885.1 Mizuhopecten yessoensis
TTTATCATACAGTATTTTCAGTGTTTGTCGTTCGAACAATTTTCTAATCGCTCGCACGTTATTACAATCTTGAGTCCACAAGGTGGACTCTCGGTTTTATCCACGTGCTGGCGATAAGAAAATTGTTTTCATGACAATCCCTGAAAATACAGTGTGATAATCTATTATAATCAGTAGACGTGAGTATGATTTTATATGTAGACTAGAGTATGATATTATCAGTGGTCGGGAGTACGATATTATCTACAGACGGGAGTATGATATTATCTATAGACGTGACGGTTAAAACTTAATAAAAAAATCTATTATTTAAATGATACAGAAAAAAATGAAGAGCCATAAAGCCGAATACTGTTTTCAATGTTTACATTTGACTTTCTGAATTGTTTACATGATTTAGATGGGTTAAAAGAAAGCTGGTTTGAGCACAGAATCCGTGCTTGAGCATGATAAC
>NW_018458489.1:0-454 GCF_002113885.1 Mizuhopecten yessoensis
AAAAAAAATAGTAGTCCTTATATCGATGTTTACATGTACTATGTTTATAGTAAACTTTGAAAATGTGGAACATCCTCCCAGGCAGTAAAATTATAAATATACAACCCCTCGGGGGTACTGGAGGGCATCCCTAGACATAGGGGCTGATCATTGGTCACTCCAGACACAGTGGCTCGTTACACATGTCTTAAGTACACATATGCTATACTGATATGGGTCACAGCATTTTATGTGTGATGTGACCCATATCAGTATATATATAGCATATGGTATTGCAGACATTTGTAACGAACCCCTGTGCTCCAGACTAAATTGTTGACATAACAGCTTATTAGTCCACCGGCTCTACAGTATATTTTTTTAAACAATTAAATTATTAATATATAATAGCATACACTATAGTAGAAATCTAGTGCATATTCTGATAATTACAGTTGGTGTAATAATTAAGGGT
>NW_018458490.1:0-454 GCF_002113885.1 Mizuhopecten yessoensis
GCGTTGCAGACTTTGGTATAGCAATGCTTTTGTTTCCGTACACTAAGTCAATATGGTCAGTCTATTTATAGCTAACAGTACCTAACATGTCAATGATTAAATATCTTAAGGATCCCCGTACCACTGTCAAAAACTGTAATTAACTGATTCTAAAAAACTTATTTTTTTCCGGCATGACTATAGCCTTGATAAATCTTTTCTGAAAAGAAAACCATGACGTGCGGGACGTTTATGAGGAATAATAAAGATGAAATATAATCAACAACAGTGTTTTGATTGTAAAAACAATCTGTGTGCAAATCAATCAGAGGGGTTAGGCCGGGAATCGAATATTTCACTTCAGATTTATGTAGCATTGCTCTAACCGATTGAGCTACCTGGTCAACCAACGGAAGTGTCCTGTCCCAATTATCAAAACGGAAGTTAAGGGGCGGTAACTGCATATAGGAAAAAA
>NW_018458491.1:0-454 GCF_002113885.1 Mizuhopecten yessoensis
GAATAATAATGTTGGTAAAGTTATCGAGATTGAAACACGTTCGTATTTTGATCTCGAGATCATGGACTTCATCATCATCATCCAGCTGAATAATCTGGTTTGAATCTCGCAATGATACTAAAACTTTACGAGAACACATGCCGAAACTTCGTTAAAGTTCACTTACACTCGTGTGATCAAACTACACATTACCTTACGGGTTATTCCCTCAACACGTTCCCCCCCGCGGTCAGTTTCCCCGCAAAAATCACTGACGTTTTTGCAACCTATCCCCTGCGAAAAGTGACTGTGGTTGACCATAGTTGACCAATGAAAACCATGGTTCTGATACCATGGTTTGACATTTTTGTTAAATGAAACCAATACAAATAATAGAATCATGGTCAACCATAGACTGCAAACCATGGTCAAAACTATGGTTTGACCATGGTCAAAAAACTATGGTTTGACCATG
>NW_018458492.1:0-454 GCF_002113885.1 Mizuhopecten yessoensis
GCTGAGTAGACTGGAACAAGCGGAGTAAAGTATCTTGCTCACAGTGCCGTGACCCGAACCCGCAACTCTTCGGTCACGAGCCGGTTGTCCCACCACTAGACTGCCGTGCCTTGTACACAAACAGAACGGATAATGAATATAAACAAAGAGAGAGATGCATCTATCTCAACCAGGAACGTAGCTGCCTATACGCTAGTACGCAGGCGAATCCACCACATTTTCAAACAGAAAAACGAAACAAAGCAAAAAAACCTGCTTGTTACATCTCGTTCTCCTTACGAAGGTCCTACCCTAGACGCGCTCCTACGTGATTCTACTCAGGACAAGGACTACATGTACGCCCCTCATTATAGAAACAGTTTGTTTGCGGAACCTTTGCACTATCCTCTACGTTCACTTTCGCTCTCCCCACCCCTGGAATATGTCATAGCAAAATTGAAAGCTCAGTGTGCGC
>NW_018458493.1:0-454 GCF_002113885.1 Mizuhopecten yessoensis
ATTTAAAATAATGCATGTTCTATATTCGGTCGGGATACATTAATTTCACATAATTAATCTGATCTTGAACCCTTTCACTAGGTTATCGGTATTCGCTGATAGTAATGACAACACACATTCAATCGATGGAAATGACTTTTTTTAATCACAATGTATATAAGAAAAATGTTCCGACTGGTGCAGCGATATTGTCTTTAAGCAAAACGTAAGAGTGCTTGAAAATTAAAACTGTGAACTTTATAGTGATCAAATATGTTTTTGATTAATAAATCCATATACTGAAACAGTAGAACTGTGCTTTGCTGTTAACACTTTTTAACTAAATTTGAGTAATGAGTAAATGATTTGTTTCAATATCACATGTTTAACTGCAAAAAATCAACAAGATTAATATATACGCTATGATACAATATCGCTACGTCACAACATCACAACTTCCATTGAGTATACAATA
>NW_018458494.1:0-454 GCF_002113885.1 Mizuhopecten yessoensis
ATATTTCTATCTCTAAAACGTGTAAAATTAATCTGAACATCTTAGTTTAGGTCCAAATATAGCTGTAACATATTATCAGGTCCCTGTGCTTAGAAAAACGTTGAAGTTGAGGTCTACTGGAATATCTCAATTACCAAGCAAAAGTAGCTCTAAACTTAATTCTTTAGCTAAAGCGTTAACATTTTGAAATAAAATATGCCTTTCGTTGGTAAAACGTTGACACTAAATGAAAAGGTGAAAGGTCATCCTCGAAATGTCAGGGGTCACGCTCACTTTCTGTGCGTTCTCTCTGCAAACGAACGTAAGTGATGATGAAAGGCATTCTCGCATGAATATCAACAAACTGGACTTTCAATTAGAGTTCCTAGAGGTCATATTGATTGGAACTGTCCTTTTGTCTCCGCTTAGTATGTAGAACGTTCAACTTTCGTCCTCCAACACTGAGGTAGATGGT
>NW_018458495.1:0-454 GCF_002113885.1 Mizuhopecten yessoensis
ACGATGTCGAACAAGAAGGGATAGGGATACCCTTACATGGAAGTCCCGTTAAGGTATCTCTCCAACAAATGATAATAATACACCTTTTCTATTTGTAGGCTAACTCAAACCATCAGGTATGTCCGTTGTTAAGCTGGTCATGTGACCAGTTAAGAGATATGTAAAGCCCACTGGTTGACATTTGACGTAGCTGCTATTTTACACAATCTAGTCCTCTAACAGCTATTAAACGAATCGACTTACTATCATTCCAAACAGGTTACTGGATTACGTTACACAAATCATATTGTTTTAATGGTACCATAGCTCGCCTCTAGTTTCGATTTGTACTACAATATCATGTTACATCACGATCCAACCATGATATTCTTAGCGAACACTAGGAACATAATCAAACGGTTGCCTAGCGGGACATTTCCATAAAGAGTAAGAAAATGAGATATGAAAAATATTC
>NW_018458496.1:0-455 GCF_002113885.1 Mizuhopecten yessoensis
TTATAGAATACACTCCAAAAAAACAAACATTGATTCGCTTTGCCAGTCAGTGTCTTCATTTTTTGAGTAGATATTTAATAACAAATAAAGAAATTATTTTGTTTTGGTTTACCATATGGGAAATCTTGTTAACCTCTCTATTCATTATTGATATGAAATATTGTCATTCTTTCACTTTAAGTTCAAGATTTTTCTTGATTGTTTATCGTAGGATGTAAATCAAACATAACATCTTGTACCGGATTCAGTGGTGTTGTTGCTCATCATTTCTACTTGCCGTTGCTCTGTTAATCAAACAGTTTGATTATGTGAAACAGCAGGATATATACTTATTTCTTGATTTTCTTTCATTCAGACCCTTCAGATGCTGAAGAACCTTCATTAAACCAACAGAAAGATATGGACGTCATAGATGGTAATTTTCATTTAACTTTTGGTCACCAGCTCATGCAAAG
>NW_018458497.1:0-455 GCF_002113885.1 Mizuhopecten yessoensis
AAACAATACTCGGAGGGAGATAAATTGAACAGACGGTTATTTGTCGATGTAATGTTGCACAGACAGCAACAGCCTGTAAATTTGTGTTTAACTTGATTATTCTGTGAGGAATCTTTTTATGGACAGCTACCGCTGCGCCACCTGCTGCTCTGCTAACTACAGTTGGAATGTTAGTGTAGAGTGAGAAATTTCTAAGCGTGATTGGGTTTTTGAGCATGATCTCTTGAAGACAGAAAATGGCGGGTCTAAATTCTTTTGATAGATTCTGAAATTTTTCTATATTTGCCTTTAATCCGCGGATGTTCCATTGGATAATTGTGTTATTTATCTTTTGTTATTTTGACTGGATTTCGATGGAGTCGAAGCACGAAGCGCGGAGGCATTCGTCTCCATCTCATCATCAAAATCTTGTAGGACATTGAACCGGTTTGTCGGGTCCTCTGATCCTTTGCCAA
>NW_018458498.1:0-455 GCF_002113885.1 Mizuhopecten yessoensis
ACCAATCTACAGTTTACTTGTCAAGTCTGAACATACACATCTACATTTTTACTTGTCTAGTGTGAACATACAAATCTACAGTTTACTTGTCTAGTGTGAACATACACATCTACAGTTTACTTGTCTAGTGTGAACATACACATCTACAGTTTACTTGTCTAGTGTGAACATACACATCTACAGTTTACTTGTCTAGTGTGAACATACACATCTACAGTTTACTTGTCTAGTGTGAACATACACATCTACAGTTTACTTGTCTAGTGTGAACATACACATCTACAGTTTACTTGTCTAGTGTGAACATACANTGAACATACAAATCTACAGTTTACTTGTCAAGTCTGAACATATACACATCTACAGTTTACTTGTCAAATCTGAACATACACATCTACAGATTACTTGTGAAGTCTGAACATACACATCTACAGTTTACTTGTCTAGTGTGAACA
>NW_018458499.1:0-455 GCF_002113885.1 Mizuhopecten yessoensis
TAATTTTGTTAGTCTACCATTAATTATAGAGGTAAATACTTTTCCATAGCATGACACCAGAGTTATCGCCCTATAATTATCCGGATCGCCCTGGTTACCTTTATTTTTGTATATAGGTTTAATAATACCAACTGTCCATTCTTGGGGTATTAACCCAGTGTTGAGAATGATGTTGAAGAAATCTATATAAAGGCAAAAACTGATTGAGAGTATTTTTTATATATTCATTCCGTATTTCATCGATTCCGCTCGCTTTATTATTTTTTAGGCTTTCTATCGATTGAATAATTTCCGTTTCGGTAATTTCAGCATTGAGATCTTCAGAGACTTCATCGTTATCGATATCTTGTAGAAGTCCTTCATTATTATCATCCTCATAGCTAGCTGAATTTAAATTTTTAAAATAGTTGTATATAGTTCGTTTATTGGTATATTAGCTTTTGACGATTTTGGTT
>NW_018458500.1:0-455 GCF_002113885.1 Mizuhopecten yessoensis
GATCCAGCAGGTCTATTTTATAGTACACATGTAGTGGTATCCAGCTGGTCTATTCTATAGTAAACATGTAGTGGATCAGCAGGTCTATTCTATAGTACACATGTAGTGGTATCCAGCAGGTCTATTCTATAGTAAACATGTAGTGGATCAGCAGGTTTATTCTATAGTACACATGTAGTGGGATCCAGCAGGTCTATTTTATAGTACACATGTAGTGGTATCCAGCAGGTCTATTTTATAGTACACATGTAGTGNAGTACACATGTAGTGGGATCCAGCAGGTCTATTCTATAGTACACATGTAGTGGTATCCAGCAGGTCTATTTTATAGTACACATGTAGTGGTATCCAGCAGGTCTATTTTATAGTACACATGTAGTGAGATCCAGCAAGTCTATTTTATAGTACACATGTAGTGGTATCCAGCAAGTCTATTCTATAGTAAACATGTAGTG
>NW_018458501.1:0-455 GCF_002113885.1 Mizuhopecten yessoensis
AACTTGAAATTTATTGTTCATTTGTTTAATTGGTGACCTGGTTTAAACAACGTCTACAGTATATATTTGACGGATTTAGTATCACGGAAATATGTTCATGGCAACAGCCATGGTTATATGATGTGAGAACGGGTGTCCAGGTATACACCGCCTGAAATAAATGAAAGTAGATAGAAGACAAGGAAGACGACCCCCCCCCCCCNCCCCCGATTATGCAGGACCACCCATAGTTGTTGATGATGCATTGGGATACAGCAAGCCTATTCTGTTCTGTCCCCGAACCTGCACGCTTTTGAATTTTCCTATACGAGTGAACGTGTTTGAAAACTAAGTAACAATTCTAATACGTGTAATCATTCGTGATAAATACGCTTGAACTGTTATCAATTTCACAAATGCAGGTGGAAATGCAATGTACAATATCGGTCTATATTTTGTTGTTGTTATTTTTCATT
>NW_018458502.1:0-455 GCF_002113885.1 Mizuhopecten yessoensis
CAAGTTTTCCCCGAAAAGATGATGGCGGTGGTCTGTAGTGGACAGGGTTTTATTGAACTAGTGTTGTATACTAATGGTCCCAGTTGCTAAAACCTGATAATTTACAGCTGATTTAACGAAAAATTCAGTTTGCACCGAAATAAAAAGAAAAAAAAATGATAATTACTGACACTTTGATTGGTTAAATACAGAAACACTGCATTTTTGCCAGTGTAATATAAGGAATAACTTCTTCAGACGTTTCGAAAAAAGTTTGTCAATGATTGTAGGGCCACCAAAAAAATGATTGCAGTCTCCTGACCAGCTCACTAAAAATGGCACCTACTCAAACTTTGGTAAAATTGTTTTATCTTGCAGAATTGTTACTGAAACTTAGATGATCCCTACTTATGCTTATCTACCCACTGAAAAAAAAAAAGTTTGAGTAAGGAAACTGCAAACAATTTTGTAAGGAT
>NW_018458503.1:0-455 GCF_002113885.1 Mizuhopecten yessoensis
GTTAAAATATAAAGATTTGATTGCATTTAAAAAATAACCATTTATATCAAAATATTCTAGTTTACACCATAAAAGATCTCTGTTTACACTGTCGAACGCTTTCTTCAGATCAACAAAACATACCAAAGTAGATTGTTTCTTGATTTTCCTATTATTAAGTATAGAGTACAATATATACTGGTGGTCTAGACAGCTTCTATTCTTTCTAAAACCATTCTGTTCATCAGCAAGTATATCATTAGTTTCTAACCATTTAGATAAGCGATGATTTAAAATATCAGCATATATTTTACACGGAACAGATATAAGTGCGATGCCTCTATAACTAAGAGGTTCTAATGGGTCTTTTCCCGCCTTCAAAATGGGATTAATAATGCTATGACACCATTTGTCAGGAATTTTGCAATAATACAATAATGGTATGTAATAGGTCTATACAAGCCGGATTTCGAAGA
>NW_018458504.1:0-455 GCF_002113885.1 Mizuhopecten yessoensis
GTCAAAGACCACAGGAAACATACAATCGATGTTCATACTCTCAAAAGCCACAGCAAACATACAATCGATGTTCCTACTCTCAAAGACCACAGCAAACATACAATCGATGTTCCTACTCTCAAAGACCACAGGAAACATACAATCGATGTTCCTACTCTCAAAGACCACAGGAAACAATTACAATCGATGTTCATACTCTCAAAGACCACAGGAAACAATTACAATCGATGTTCATACTCTCAAAGACAACAGCAAACATACAATCAATGTTCTTACTGTCAAAGACCACAGGAAACATACAATTGATGTTCATACTCTCAAAGACCACAGCAAACATACAATCGATGTTCATACTCTCAAAGACCACAGCAAACATACAATCGATGTTCCTANAATGTTCTTACTCTCATAGACCACAGGAAACATACAATCAATGTTCATACTCTCAAAGACCA
>NW_018458505.1:0-455 GCF_002113885.1 Mizuhopecten yessoensis
ATCAAAATCAAAGATGGCTGCCTGTCGGCCATGTTGTTCATCCGAATAGTTTTAAAAAATGACCTGCACAGCTACAATCCAATGGGAACCTACATATAAACTTTGAGAAAGATCCCTATGATACTTCCAAATAAATAGCGATAACAAACTTTCTAAATCAAAATCAAAGATGTCTCCCTGTCGGCCATGTTGTTTATCTGATCACTCTCGAAAAATGCCCTGCACAGCTTACATCCAAGGCGAACCTACATATAAAATTTTAAAAAGATCCCTCCAGTACTTCCCGAGAAATAGCGATAACAAACTTTCACTATCAAAATCCAAGATGGCTGCCTGTCGACCATGTTATTTATCCAATCAGTCTCAAAAAATGCCCTGCACAGCTCAGGACCAAGGAGGCCTACATTGACATTTGAGAACGATCCCTATGATACTTCGCAAGAAAAAGCGATAAT
>NW_018458506.1:0-455 GCF_002113885.1 Mizuhopecten yessoensis
GATTATTGTGTGTTGACTTTGTAGTATATTGAGTCATTGTGTGTTAATTCTGTAGTATATCGAATCATTGTGTGTTGATTCTGTAGTATATTGTGTCCTTGTGTGTTTGCTCTGTAGTATATTGTGTCATTGTGTGTTGACTCTGTAGTATATTGAGTGCTTGTGTGTTGACTCTGTAGTATATTGTGTCCTTGTGTGTTGACTCTGTAGTATATTGAGTCCTTGTGTGTTGACTCTGTAGTATATTGAGTCATTGTGTGTTGATTCTGTAGTATATTGAGTGCTTGTATGTTGACTCTGTAGTATATTAAGATTATTGTGTGTTGACTCTGTAGTATATTGAGTCATTGTGTGTTGACTCTGTAGTATATTGTGTCCGTGTGTGTTGACTCTGTAGTANTTGTGTTGATTCTGTAGTATATTGAGTGCTTGTGTGTTGACTCTGTAGTATATTG
>NW_018458507.1:0-455 GCF_002113885.1 Mizuhopecten yessoensis
AGAATGTGTCGTTGTCACTACCCTAGTTATTATAAACATAAAAAACCGGCCAAGATTGTGTCGTTGTCACTACCCTAGTTATTGTCAACATAAAAAGGACGCCAAGAATGAGTCGTTGTCACTACCCTAGTTAATATCAACATAAAGAAGACGGCCAAGAATGTGTCGTTGTCACTACCCTAGTTCTAGTTATTATAAACATAAAAAAGGGCCAAAAATGTATCGTTGTCACTACCCTAGTTCTTATAAACATCAAAGAAACGGCCAAGATTGGGGCGTTGTCACTACCCTAGTTCTGATAAACATAAAAAACCGGCCAAGAATGTGTCGTTGTCACTTCCCTAGTTATTATAAACATAAAAAAGGGCCAAAAATGTATCGTTGTCACTACCCTAGTTCTTATAAACATCAAAGAAACGGCCAAGATTGTGTCGTTGTCACTACCCTAGTTCTGA
>NW_018458508.1:0-455 GCF_002113885.1 Mizuhopecten yessoensis
ATGTATACATTCTGTGTTTGTGTAACATACAGAAGTCTAACGCGGCAAAGAAACGATATATAAATTCTGTGTTTGTGTAACATACAGAAGTCTAACTCGGTACAGAAACGATATATAAATTCTGTGTTTGTGTAACACACAGAAGTCTAACGCGGTACAGAAACGATATATAAATTCTGTGTTTGTTTACCATACAGAAGTCTAACGCGGTACAGAAACGAAATATAAATTCTGTGTTTGTGTACCACTCATCAGTCTAACGCGGTACAGAAACGATGTATACATTCTGTGTTTGTGTACCACACAGAAGTCTAACGCGGTACAGAAACGATGTATACATTCTGTGTTTGTGTACCATACAGTAGTCTAACGCGGTACCGAAACGATATATAAATTCTGTGTTTGTTTAACACACAGAAGTCTAACGCGGTACAGAAACGAAATATAAATTCTGT
>NW_018458509.1:0-455 GCF_002113885.1 Mizuhopecten yessoensis
CTTTAGCGTGAATGGGATTTAGGACGAAACAACCCTTAGCGTGAACGGAATTTAGGACGAAACAACCCTTAGCGCGAACGGGATTTAGGGCGAAACAACCTGTTACCCTTTGAAGCAAAGACAATTATGTTTTAGCATGTACGATATGTAGTAAAAATCTCCATGTTTTTTATCAATTTTATAATGTATACATTTTAACCAACCATCTATGATACAAACAAGAGGCCCAGAGGGCATGTATCCCCACCTGGATATTTAAACAGTCATAGCAAAAACCATGTTGGGCCTAATAAATCAAATTAGATTAAGATAAAGCTACAGCGATATTTTGTGGGTTTCGCATGTATATTTACATGAACCATGATACTATGACTTTGAAACTTTACAATTATTTTAATTAAGATGTACTCTTAAAAATGTGGTATAAAATGAACTAGAAATGTTCATTTTTTTAT
>NW_018458510.1:0-455 GCF_002113885.1 Mizuhopecten yessoensis
CAAGGTTCTTAGATAGGGGATATACGTCTGTCCGTCCGTCGTCCGGCCGTCGTCAATATTTTACTTTAAAAGACTTCTTCTTAATAACCGAAAGGCCTAGGGTGATGATAGCTGGCCAGAAGCAAACTGGGTTGAAGGGCTACCAAGTTTGTTCAAATAAATGACTTTCATCTATTTTCAAGGTCACAGGGGTCAAATATGTTAAAAACTTTAAACAACCTCTTCTCAATAACCAAACTGCCCAGGGAAATGATATTTGGTCAGTAGCATGCTAGGGTGAAGGGCTACAGGGGTGTCAGCGTTTCAGTTGACAAACGGAATGGAATGAAAATGCAATGAAAACGCAACGAGAACGAAATGAAAACGGAATGAAACAAGGCCTAAATGGAACGGAACGAAAATAAATTCAGTGTTTGGAACGAAACGCGAATAGAACGGAACGAAACATGTTTTGC
>NW_018458511.1:0-162 GCF_002113885.1 Mizuhopecten yessoensis
CAGACACGTATAAACCAGCGCTCTGATCAGATACGTATAAACCAATACAATGATCAGACACGTATAAACCAGCGCTCTGATCAGATACGTATAAACCAGCACACTGATCAGATACGTATAAACCAGCACTCTGATCAGATATGTATAAACCAGCACACTGAT
>NW_018458511.1:286-455 GCF_002113885.1 Mizuhopecten yessoensis
CTGATCAGATACGTATAAACCAACACTCTGATCAGATACGTATAAACCAACACTCTGATCAGATACGTATAAACCAGCACACTGATCAGATACGTACAAACCAACACTCTGATCAGATACTTAAAAACCAACACTCTGATCAGATACGTATAAACCAGCACACTGATCA
>NW_018458512.1:0-455 GCF_002113885.1 Mizuhopecten yessoensis
GCCATCGCTATTGCAAAATAGGAATCAATAATGGGTTAAAAACTTTTACCCGGAAAACATAGCCATCACTCTTGGACAATAGGAATCAATAATGAGGAAAAAACTTGTACCAGGAAAACATAGCCATCGCTCTGAATAGGAATAAATAATCGGGTAAAAACTTGTACCAGGTAAACATAGCCATCGCTCTAAAAAACAGGAATCAATAATCGGGGTGAAACTTGTACCCGGAAAACATAGCCATCGCTCTGAAAATAGGAATCAATCATCGGGGAAAAACTTGTACCCGGAAAAACATAGCCATCGCTATTGGAAAATAGGAATCAATAATCGGGGTGAAACTTGTACCTGGAAAACAAAGCCATCGCTCTGAAAAGTAGGAATCAATATTCAGAGGGGAAACTTGTACTAAAAAAAATATAGCCATCGCTCTGAAAAATAGGAATCAATAATGG
>NW_018458513.1:0-108 GCF_002113885.1 Mizuhopecten yessoensis
TATACTGACACATCAGGTACAAACAAGACACTATATACAAGGACCTCAGTAATCTACACAACAATATACTGATACATCAGGTACAAACAAAACACTACATACAAGGAC
>NW_018458513.1:376-455 GCF_002113885.1 Mizuhopecten yessoensis
AACAATATTCTGACACATCAGGTACAAACAAAATACTACAGACAAGGACGACAGTAATCTACACAACAATATACTGACA
>NW_018458514.1:0-455 GCF_002113885.1 Mizuhopecten yessoensis
TTTCCTTATACATTGTTATTGTTTCTGTACGAACTTGTCCAATGTAACATCGGTAGCTATGCTATCATTTCTTTCCTTATACATTGTTATTGTTTCTGTACGAATGCGTCCATTGTTACATAAGTAGCTATGTTATCTTTTCTTTACTTGTTCATTGTTATTGTTCCTGTACGAACGTGTCCAATATTACATCAGTAGCTGTGTTATCTTTTCCTTCCTTATACATTGTCATTGTCTCTGTACGAACTTGTCCATTGTTACATCGGTAGCTATGCTATCATTTCTTTCCTTATACATTGTTATTGTTCCTGTACGTGTCCAATGTTACATTACATTGTTATTGTTTCTGTACGAACGTGTCCAATGTTACATTAGAAACTGTGTTATCTTTTCTTTCCTAATATATTGTCATTGTCTCTGTACGAACGTGTCCAATGTTACATCAGTAGCTGTGT
>NW_018458515.1:0-455 GCF_002113885.1 Mizuhopecten yessoensis
CATTGGAAAGTTACATATTATGTTACACCGAAGTATTTCCTCATCAACCATATCAAACCCTTTAAAACCTTTATTATCATCGTAGGTGACGCTGGAGAATAAATGTATACCATCATATTCATCACTTCAATCTACACGTCCGCCATTTTTATGACTTTTTTTCCGATTTGAAATTCTCTCAAACACTTTGATTATTACTAGGGTACATTGCCGGGAATATCGAAAGTAATGACAAAACAACCAATCAGAAGCCTTCTACTATATGCTTTCGGGTTTGGTATAGTAACAGTCCGTTTTCACACTTCCTGTATACTGATCAAAAACCTACAGACCGCGCACCACTATAGTGGTGCGTAGCACCGACGGCCCGACTTTTCGAAACGACTATTGTGGTGCGTAGCAGCTTAAGGGTTAATAATATTTCCATTATTTTGGAGGAAAATTGCCACTAGTCC
>NW_018458516.1:0-228 GCF_002113885.1 Mizuhopecten yessoensis
TTGTTGTACATGTTTGTAGGTTCCCCTTGGTCCTTAGTTGTTGTGAATGTTTTTAGGTTTTCCTTAGGCTGTAGTTGTTGTACATGTTTGTAGGTTCATCTTGGTCTGTAGTTGTTGTGCATGTTGCAGGTTCCCCTTGGTCTGTAGTTGTTGTGCATGTTGTAGGTTCCCCTTGGTCTGTAGTTGTTGTGTATGTTTGTAGGTTCCCCTTGGTCTGTAGTTGTTGTG
>NW_018458516.1:275-455 GCF_002113885.1 Mizuhopecten yessoensis
CTTGGTCTGTAGTTGTTGTGTATGTTTGTAGGTTCCCCTTGGTCTGTAGTTGTTGTGTATGTTTGTAGGTTCCCCTTGGTCTGTAGTTGTTGTGTATGTTTGTAGGTTCTTCTTGGTCTGTAGTTGCTGTGTATGTTGTAGGTTCCCCTTGGTCTATAGTTGTTGTGTATGTTGTAGGTT
>NW_018458517.1:0-455 GCF_002113885.1 Mizuhopecten yessoensis
AGTACAAATAGACACTTGATACCTATATCGCCGTACAACAAACAGCCACATAATACATACATCGCCGTACAACAAATAGACACTTGATACATGTATCGCCGAACAAAAAATATAAACTTGATACCTATTTGGCCTTACATCAAGTAGACACGTAAAACTTGTATCGCCGTACAACAGATATATACCTGATACCCATAACGCAATACAACAAATAGACACTTGATTCCTATATCGCCGTACAACAAATAGACACTTGATACATGTATCGCCTTACAACAAATAGACACTGGATACATATATCGCTACACAACAAATGGAAACTTGATACCGATATCGCCGTACAACAGATAGACACTGGATACTTATAACGCCACACAACAAATAGACACCGGATACATAAATCGCCGTATAACAAATAGACAATGGATACCTATATCGCCGTACAACATATAGAC
>NW_018458518.1:0-455 GCF_002113885.1 Mizuhopecten yessoensis
TGTTACAGGTACTACCCGATTAAAATTTCCCCCTAACACTAGTTTATCAACAAGTTCCTATATATAGTTTACAGCTGTTATTCCATTACAAGTAATAAAGCAATTAAAATGTCCCCTTATACACTAATTTATCAACAAGTTCCTATATTTTGCTGACAGCTGTAATTCTGTTACAGGTACTACAGCGAATAAAATGTCCCCTTATACACTAGTTTATCAACAAGTTCCTATATATAGTTTACAGCTGTTATTCTGTTCCTGTCAGGTACTACAGCGATTAAAAAGTTCCTATATTTTGCTGACAGCTGTAATTCTGTTACAGGTACTACTGCGATTAAAATTTCCCCTTATACACTACTTTATCAACAAGTTCCTATATTTTGCTGACAGCTGTAANTGCGATTAAAATGTCCCCTTATACACTACATTATCAACAAGTTCCTATATTTTGCTGA
>NW_018458519.1:0-455 GCF_002113885.1 Mizuhopecten yessoensis
AACATGTTGTAAGGTGTATATCATTTCTATATGAAACTGTTGTAACGTGCGTGCCATTTCTTTATTAAACTGTTGTAATGTGCATACCATTTCTATATAAACCTGTTGGAAGGTGTATACAATTTCTATATAAAATTGTTGTAAGGTGACTCCCATTTCTATAAAAAAAAATGTTGTAAGGTGCCTACCATTTCTATATAAGACTGTTTTAATGTGTGTACCATTTCTATAATAAACGTTTGTAAGGTGACTACCATTTCTATATAAAACTGTCATAAGGTGCCTACCATTTCTATATTAAACTGTTGTAAGATGCCTACCATTTCTATATAAAACTGTTATAAGGTGCCTACCATTTCTATATTAAACTGTTGTAAGATGCCTACCATTTCTATGTAAAATATTGTAATGTGCGTACCATTTCTTTATTAAACTGTTGTAATGTGCCTACCATT
>NW_018458520.1:0-455 GCF_002113885.1 Mizuhopecten yessoensis
TACCTCTCAAATACAGTATAACATGTTACTGTCCAAACCGTACCTCTCACGTAAAGTATAACAAGTTACTGTCCAAACCGTACCTCTCACATACAGTATTACATGTTACTGCCCAAACCGTACCTCTCACGTACAGTATTACAAGTTAATGTCCAAACCATACTTGTAATATACAGTATAACAAGTTACTGTCCAAACCGTGCCTCTCACATACAGTATAATATGTTACTGTCCAAACCGTACCTACCACATACAGTATAACATGTTACTGTCCAAACAGTACCTCTATGACATGTTAATGTCCAAACCGTACCTCCCACGTACAGTATAACATGTTAATGTTCAAACCGTACCTCTCACGTACAGTATAACATCCGTACCTGTCACGTACAGTATAACACGTTAGTGTCCAAACAGTACCTCTCACGTACAGTATAACATGTTAATGTTCAAAC
>NW_018458521.1:0-455 GCF_002113885.1 Mizuhopecten yessoensis
AGATGATTAGGGGCAGAAAAGTGTATAAATATAAACGAAATGTACTGATTTTCTGTTCGACCGCTATTAAACTTCGCAATACATAAGTCATGTCGTTAGTCCATCCGAATTCGTGCGAGTGCGCGAAATCCGAATTGGATCTTTTTGACGTACCTCCCACCCAGACGAGTGTCGAAGACGGCTACTGGCAACAGATCGGTACGGTGACGTCGGTCAACGACGGAGGTCCGTACACGTTTAAGATATCTGGATCCGGAGAAGATTACCTAGACTTGGGGAACACAAACCTATTCGTGAAAGTAAAGTTGGTAAAGAAAGACGACGGTGCTGCCCTAGTGGCTGATTCGAACGTAGCTCCGACTAATTTATTCTTACATTCGCTGTTCAGTAACGTGAGCGTCAGTCTAAATGAAAGGCTCGTGTCTCCGCCCGACAATGCCTATCCGTACAGAGCG
>NW_018458522.1:0-455 GCF_002113885.1 Mizuhopecten yessoensis
GTACGAATATTTATTATTAATTTCGTAACATATAATATGGAATCTATAAACTCCGAGAATTTCATTGCCAGTTTCCATAGTATATGTGGTTGCAATATATTGTGAACCATTACATATCTGTTAAAATCACTATCATTTGACATTCGTTCTTTCCAATCATGTTCCTCTTTCAACAACGCAGATTTAATCACAATTATTTTCCATTGCCGTTTTAATGGGAATACACTCGTTCGAATATACTTGTTCAACATATTATAAAGATTGTACTTTTTAAAAATTCTCAAAATATCATTTAAAAGTCCAAAATGGTCACCAGATCTATTCAGCATTGATGCGTATAGTCTTCTTAAAAATATACGTGATGACAATGTATGTTTATCTAAATAACACAACCTTCCAAAAAACAACATTTTTTTTATATCTATATAACTTTCTATGGATGTCCATCCAATCAA
>NW_018458523.1:0-455 GCF_002113885.1 Mizuhopecten yessoensis
TCACAGAGGTTAAACCGAACCGTTGTAGACGTGGTCATTTACAAAAGCATGCACGTCTGTGTATATACAAAGTCGTCAGCGTTGTAACGCATGACTGGCTTGTGGGTCACGGCCCACTGATCACGAGTACAAACAGTGTAGCAGTCTACCGGTGGGTACAATGTAGCCCAGATGGAACGGTTGATCGGTAATCATGACCTCTTGTGCATNCTGACAATACTTAATATTTATTGGAAAGGTAAAGGAGATAAATCTGAACCTGTTTAGAACTTTACATGTGTATTGCAAGATGATAAAAAAAATGTAGCAGTGAAGTGGTATTCATTTATACTTAACAGGATTTTTTTTTTTAGTCAAATGTAAATTCTTTTTATATTGAATGCCTCAACAGTCTGGAGTTGTTGAGATATCAGCTCCTGTAGCAGAGTGAATGTTATGTATCTTGTCTGAAATGT
>NW_018458524.1:0-455 GCF_002113885.1 Mizuhopecten yessoensis
GGACGGACCAAATAGGTACCGACCACGGTGCACGTTACATATTTTTGGTGGCAGCGTTGGGATTGCTGCTGTGCATGTGATTCGTATATTACCATTGGGCCATTTAAGGAAAATGGGGGATTTTGACCAGGAAATAAGTCAAATTGAGACGCAGTTGTCAATTCTGAAACAAGAAAGAGACAAGATAGCGGACAGTTTCCAGCACTCAACGCCCAAGTCATCAAAGAGTCAAAGTGTAGGTTGTGATTCTGGTGTTGCCAGTGCACCGCAATATGGACAACTACAACAAGGGGATACAAAAACTCCTGATACAACCTCGCCGTTGGACCACCGTGCGATGAAGGAAGATTACACATACCTGCCAGGGGCTACGAGTTATGCACCGCCCAACGTAGGGGCGCGGCCCAGGATGAAATTTGTGGATACTGAGCAGAGGATCTTCGGCATGAACGAAT
>NW_018458525.1:0-455 GCF_002113885.1 Mizuhopecten yessoensis
TAAAGAGACGAATGCAGTCATGATATTAAATTGATCCTGGGGTCTGGTCAAAACCCTTAGGACCTAGTTTCTGAGTCACAGCTTGGAAACAGTTGAGATCCCCACCCATAACCATACATTAAGTTGATGGGCATGAAAAATCTAATACATATATATGCTACATGTTTCCACAAACACGGCACAGTTCGAGTATGTCTCAAAACACCAGGTCGGAGTAAATTACAAACACGGCACAATTCATTGTTTTATTTGACATATTATTGGAGTGTATTATTTCAACGGCATAATTCGAGTATGTAACAAACACGTATCTCAAAACACCAGGTCGAAATAAATTANTTACAAACGCGGCACAGTATTATTTTGACACATTAATCAAGTGTTTAACACACGAATTTCAAAACAAGTCTTGAGTAAATTACAAACACGGCAGTTTTTATAGTTTAATTTGACAT
>NW_018458526.1:0-455 GCF_002113885.1 Mizuhopecten yessoensis
CTTACTATCTGTGTATGTTACCGAGTCCTACTATCTGTGCATGTTTCCAATTCTTACTATCTATGTATGTTACCAAGTCTTACTATCTGTGTATACTACCGAGTTATACTATCTGTGTATGTTACCAAGTCTTACTATATATGTATGTTAACAATTCTTACTATCTGTGTATGTTACCAAGTCTTACTATCTGTGTATGTTATCTGTGTATGTTACCAATTATTACTATCTGTGTATTTAAAAAATCCTAATATCGGTGTATGTAACCAAGTCTTACTATCTGTGCATGTTACCAAGTCTTAATGTCTGTGTATGTTAATGTCTTATTATCTGTGAATGTTACCAAATCTTACTTTCTGTGTTTGTTACCAGGTCTTACTATCTGTGTATGTTACCGAGTCCTACTATCCGTGTATGTTACCAAGTCTTATTATCTTTGTATGTTACCAAGTCTT
>NW_018458527.1:0-455 GCF_002113885.1 Mizuhopecten yessoensis
ATATAGGTCATACTGGACATGTAGGTTAGGTATAAAGATTGGGTAGCCACCGAGGTGCGGTACATGTGATATATGTCATACTGGACATTTAGGTTAGGTATAAAGATTGGGTAACCACTGATGTTAGGTACATAATATATAGGTCATACTGGACATGTAGGTTGGGTATAAAGATTGGGTAGCCACCGAGGTGCGGTACATGTGATATATGTCATACTGGACATGTAGGTTAGGTATAAAGATTGGGTAACCACCGAGGTGAGGTACATGATATATAGGTCATACTGGACAGGTAGGTAAGTCATAATGACTGGGTAACAACTGAGGTGAGATGCATGTAATATAGGTCTTACTTTACAAGTAGGTTAGGAATAGAGAATGGGTAACCACTGATATGAGGTACATGTAAAATAGGTCATACTGGACAGGTAAGTTAGGTATAAAGATTGTGTAAC
>NW_018458528.1:0-455 GCF_002113885.1 Mizuhopecten yessoensis
CTTCATTGAACACACTAGTAAATGATTTCTCAAAATATCCAGGTATCTGTTCCCATATCGTTTAAACGACCCTAGCTGTTAACATGAGTTAAATAAAAACAAACCAAGCTAAACAAAAAATGCATATAACAAGTATAATACCGGGAACTGCTCTATCATGGTAATAACAATAACTGCATACCTTTTGTGAAGCATTATCTTGTTCTCTAGATCCGGTAACTGATTTATTTATTATTAATTTGGAGTAATCAGCTAAAGTTTTTTCTAACTTCGATTATCTTCCCCTATCACTTTAAATATATATCAATGTTCATTACGTTTTCACACGCTTTGTGGTCACTAAATTGGACATTTATTTTGATGCATTCATTTTCAATGTTTTCATGCTGAATCTTTCCCCTATGTTTTTCCCCTGTTTTATGATTCTACTCATTAACTCTCTAATCTAAAAACTT
>NW_018458529.1:0-183 GCF_002113885.1 Mizuhopecten yessoensis
GTAGCATTGTCACAATAACATTTATACTGTGATACAGTAACGTTTTTACTGTGATACAATAGCATTGTCACAATAACGTTTATACTGTGATACAGTAACATTGTCACAATAACGTTTATACTGTGATACAGTAACATTGTCACAATAACGTTTATACTGTGATACAGTAACATTGTCACAATA
>NW_018458529.1:229-455 GCF_002113885.1 Mizuhopecten yessoensis
TAACGTTTATACTGTGATACAGTAACATTGTCACAATAACGTTTATACTGTGATACAGTAACATTGTCACAATAACGTTTATAATGTGATACAGTAACATTGTCAAAATAACGTTTATACTGTGATACAGTAACATTGTCACAATAACGGTCATACTGTCATACTTTTACATTGCCACAAAAACGTTTATACTGTGATACAGTAACATTGTCACAATAACATTTAT
>NW_018458530.1:0-189 GCF_002113885.1 Mizuhopecten yessoensis
AGCTAGTATAATTGTCAGAACTTCTGGTCAAGATAGAGTATCAGCTCTGGCTGGTTATAGCAACCGTCCTTAGGCAGAGTTAGATAGTATAATTGTCAGAACTTCTGGTAAAGATAGAGTATCAGTTCTTACTGGTTATAACAACCGTCCTTAGGCAGAGTTAGATAGTATAATTGTCAGAACTTCTGG
>NW_018458530.1:254-455 GCF_002113885.1 Mizuhopecten yessoensis
AAGATAGAGTATCAGTTCTTACTGGTTATAACAACCGTTCTTAGGCAGTGTTAGCTAGTATAATTGTCAGAACTTCTGGTCAAGATAGAGTATCAGTTCTTCCGGTTATAACAGTCGTTCTTAGGCAGAGTTAGCTAGTATAATTGTCAGAACTATTGGTCAAGATAGAGTATCAGTTCTTACTGGTTATAACAACCGTTC
>NW_018458531.1:0-455 GCF_002113885.1 Mizuhopecten yessoensis
GTTCCATTATATACCCACATGTAAGGCGCTCCATTGTATAACCACGTGTAAGGCACGGTTGCATATAGCTCCATTGTTTACCCACATGTAAGGCACGGTGGCATATAGCCCAATTGTATGGCATATAGCTTCATTATATACCCACAGTAAGGCACGGTGGAATATAGTGCCATTATATACCCACATGTAACGCACGGTGGCATATAGCCCCATTGTATACCCGCATGTAAGGAATGGTGGCATATAGCTTCATTATATACCCACATGTAACGCACGTGGGCATATAGCTCCATTGTTTACCCACATGTAAGGCACGGTGGCATATAGCTCCATTGTATACCCACATGTAGGGCGCTCCATTGTATAATCACATGTAAAGCACGGTGGCATATAGCTCCATTGTATACCCGCATGTAAGGAACGGTGGCATATAGCTCCATTGTATACCCACATGT
>NW_018458532.1:0-455 GCF_002113885.1 Mizuhopecten yessoensis
GTGTATACCTGATGTATGGGAGGTGTATACCTGAGGTATAGGTGGCGTATACCTGATGTGTGGGAGGTGTTTACCTGATGTATATACCGGATGTATATGGGAGGTAAATACCTGATATATAGGAGATGTATACCTGATGTTTAGGTATATACCTGATTTATCAGAGGTGTGTATACATGTACCTGATGTATGGGAGGTATATATACCTGATAATCTGGAGGTGTATATATACCTGATGTATGGGAAGAGTATACCTGGTAGCTGATATATGGAAGTGACCCGAAAGTGTTTACTTTATGTATAGAAGGTGTATACCTGATTTAAAGAAGGTGTATGAGGTGTATATCTGATATATAAGGTGTTTTTTTTTATCAATTGTCACCAATTTACCCTAGGGAGCCTAGGGAGTGAATTTTGCTATAGTGTATGAAAATGAGATTTTTCAGTATTGGGGA
>NW_018458533.1:0-455 GCF_002113885.1 Mizuhopecten yessoensis
TGATGCCCAGGCGTTGATATTTGGCCAGTAGCATGCTTGGATGAATGGCTCTCAAGCTTGTTCTTCATTTCAATGACCTTGACCCACTTTCAAGGTCACATTTGGTCAAATATGTATAAACCTTTAAATGACCTAATCTCAATAAAGAAAAGATCAAGGGTAGCGATAATTGGCAAGTTGCATCCTGAGATGAAGGGCTATCAAGTTTGTCCATTGTAATGACCTTGTTCGACTTTAAAGGTCAAAGGGGTCAAATGTTTTAACATCTTTTAAGAGGTTCTTTTGAATGGTTTAGTCATTAGTACTGATTTTTTGCCTATAGCTTTACTTTTAGATCAATTTTAAGGTTACAAGTGTGATATTATTGTAGGTGATCTTCTAAAACGAAGTTTGTCTGGTTATGCGTTCACTTATTTTTAGCTCACCTGGCCCAAAGCTTATGCCGTGGTGCAGCG
>NW_018458534.1:0-455 GCF_002113885.1 Mizuhopecten yessoensis
CTTTTGGTTATTGAGGAGAAGTCGTTTGAAGAGTTTACGACATTTATCCCCTGTGACCTTGAAAGTGGGTCAAAGTCATTCATTTGGCCAAACTTGGCAGTCCTTCATCACAGCATGCTACAGGCCGAATATCAGTACCCTGGGCCTTTTGCTTATTAAGGGGAAGTCGTTTAAAGATTGTAAGACATTTTACCCTGTGACCTTGAAAGTGGATCAAGGTCATTCATTTGGACAAACTTGGCAATCCTTCATCCCATCATGCTACATGCCCAATATCAGTACCCTGGGCCTTTTGGTTATTGAGAAAAAGTCTTTCGAAGATTTTAAAACATCTGACCCCAATGACCTTGAAATTGGGTCAAAGTCATTCATTTCGCCAAACTTGGCGGTCCTTCATCACAGCATGCTTTAGGCCAAATATCAGTACCCTACGGCCTTTTTGCTTATTGAGGGGA
>NW_018458535.1:0-455 GCF_002113885.1 Mizuhopecten yessoensis
AACCACAAGGCACGCGCCGTGCGCCTACAAGGCGCAGACGTGATGGTTCGTCAGAGAGCGACAAATCGGACCCCGATTTCTCCAGTGAGGGAGAGGGGGACAGCAATACAGATTCAGGGGACTCCTCCGACGACTACCAGAGGCATCGTCAAAGGAGTAGGAGTCCTCAGCGACATAAGATGCCCACTTTCTCGGGTAAAGAGCGCTGGGAACCATTCGCTCTTAAATTCACCAGGGTAATAAAAGACAGTAGATGGTCGGACCGTAAGACCAAACAACGGTTTTTCGATTGTCTTGTGGGTGATGCGTTGGAGTACGCAGATAAACTCCCACGAACTCTTGGGTTCGCAAAACTCAAGAAAAAGATGAAGTAACGGTTTAGCGACAAGGACGTCCCAGTAGTGGCCCGCAGGGAGCTAAACTTCACTAGACAAGATGAGAGTGAGAGTTTGGCA
>NW_018458536.1:0-455 GCF_002113885.1 Mizuhopecten yessoensis
AATGTGGAACATAATAACCTGTTTAGTCTGTACAATGTGAAACATTAGAACTTGATTAGTCTATACAATGTGGAACATTAGAACCTGATTAGTCTGTACAATGTGGAACTTTATAACCTGATTAGTCTGTACAATGTTAAACATTAAAACCTGATTAGTGTGTAGAATTTGATTTTCCCCCTTGATAAACGAAAATCATTTGTCAAAAGATCATATAAACGAAAGTCCGAAATAACGAGGTACCACTGTTTAATGACCAATATATGTGGGTTCGGGATAACGAGTGCTGCTGTATAATGACCATATTAATAATAATACATACATATTCAGTATAACGAGATTCCGATGNATGTATAATGACCAATATATGTGGATTCGGGATAACGAAGTCCTGCGGTATAATTACCATGTTAATAATAATACATACATATTCAGTATAACGAGATTCCGCTGTA
>NW_018458537.1:0-455 GCF_002113885.1 Mizuhopecten yessoensis
TATGTAATCTTCTCATCATGTATTACTACTTGTTTAAAAAACAAAGAACGCTTACTTGGTGGGTTTTTTTACTGGCTTATTTGGTTTTGGAATTCTAAAGAGAAAAGATACTTGTATTTGGTGAGCTTTTCAGATTTTGTTTTCTTGCACATTGAGAATGAAAGTAAATTTACATGTCCTTGTATTGTATGGCTTCATGCACATAATTAATGCTTTTGGTGAAAGGGTTATCCAGTATTATAAACAAACATTTAATGTGCTCACAATAGGAATTACAGCTTTGTTATGAAGCTATATACCTTAGTTAAGGTTGGTTGTGATTAACAAACTTAGTTTGAGCAATTTTAATCACGGCATAATACCAAGGTTGAGGTGAATGTTGNAAATATTTAACCCACTCATTTTTGATGTCACATTTGAATCTTTAAGTCTGAGGATATTGTAGTCCGTTATTA
>NW_018458538.1:0-455 GCF_002113885.1 Mizuhopecten yessoensis
ACTTTGCTCTCAAAGTTACGACCTTGATCACTTTGAAGCTGCTCAAGAAAGCTGTAATAGGCTATTAACTTTTCGTACAATGCCTTAGCTGTTGTATGTGCTGTCTGATTGCGACAAGGCACTGCCTGAGCATATCTGGTGAAGTGATCAGTTATGACCAGAATATTCTCATATCCACTCGAGGATCTCTCAAGGCTTAGAAAATCAATACAAAGTATCTGAAGTGGCCTTGAGGATTCTATTGGAACTAGCTCAGCGACTGTTTTCACTGGTGTCTTACGTCTGATACAGCGACCACAAGTCTCAACTTTCATGTTTACGTCTTTCTCAAGACCAGGCCAGTAAAAGCGTTGCCGTGCCAGCCAAAGAGTTTTTTCCCTTCCCTGATGTCCAACATCATCATGAACACTTTTAAGTGCTAGGGAATGGTAATGTTTTGGCAGAACAAGCTGGTT
>NW_018458539.1:0-455 GCF_002113885.1 Mizuhopecten yessoensis
TGCGTTGGTGTCCCCTACATTCCTGTTGTTTGTGTTGGTGTCTCCCCTCAGTTCCTGTTGTGTGTATTAGTGTAACCTCATTTCTTGGTGTTTGTGTTGGTGTCCCCTCAGTTACTGTTGTTTGTGTTGGTGTCTCTTCAGTTCCTGGTGTTTGTGTTGGTGTCTTCTCAGTTCCTGTTGTTTGTGTCGGTGTCCCCTCAGCTCCTGTTGTTTGAGTTGGTGTCCCCTACATTCCTGTTGTTTGTGTTGGTGTCTCCTCAGTTTCTGTTGTGTGTGTTGGTGTCTCCTCATGTCCTGGTGTTTGTGTTGGTGTCCCCTCAGTTCTTGTTGTTTGTGTTGGTGTCTCCTCATGTCCTGGTATTAGTGTTGGTGTTCCCTCAGTTCCTGCTGTTTGTGTTGGTGTCTCCCCATCATGTCCTGGTGTTAGTGTTGGTGTCCCCTCAGTTCCTGTTGTT
>NW_018458540.1:0-455 GCF_002113885.1 Mizuhopecten yessoensis
AGTACCTCGGACAAGGATAACTCAGAGCCGGAGGCGTGAATCAGCTATTCCAGAGTCAGTCTCTGATGACTATTCGTCGAGTGACAGTGATGATGATTCGGATATCATGGGAGAAGACGTAGAAACCTATGTCTCAAGGCCACCCGTTCCGGAAAGGGGTTCTTCATCTGTAGAGGAGTTGGATTCTGAGTCAGATGGTGATGAAGAGTTAAGTGAAGAAGAACCGGAAGCTGAAATTCCGCCTGTGAATTTGGCAGCGCCGCCCGCTGATCCAGTTTCACCCCATCAATGCCGTGTTGAACCACCAGCTCCAGCTCCCAGAAGGACGACTCGGGAGAGGAAACCGCCGAGCTGGATGCGATCGGGGAATTTTGTTTGTAAGCAAGCATGTTTTCATCCCGTGGTCGCAGAATGGGAGAGAAAAGCTACCTTCCTCTTGGATATAACTAGAGGTG
>NW_018458541.1:0-455 GCF_002113885.1 Mizuhopecten yessoensis
ATAGACTCTAATGTTAACCATTGGTCGATGTTATACTATGCATAGTCTCTACTGTCAACCATTGGTCTATGTTATACTATACATAGACTCTTCTGTCATCCATTGGTTGATGGTATACTATCCATAGAATCTACTGTCAACCATTGGTTGATGTTATACTATAGATATACTCTACTGTCAACCATTGGTCGATGTTATACTATACATAGACTCTACTGTCAACCATTGGTCGATGTTATACTGTACATATACTCTACTGTCAACCATTGGTTGATGTTATACTATACATATACTCTACTGTCAGCCATTGGTCGTTATTATACTATACATATACTCTACTATCAGCCATTGGTCGATGTTATACTATACATAGACACTTCTGTCAACCATTGGTTAATGTTATACTATAGATATACTCTACTGTCAACCATTGGTCGATGTTATACTATACATAG
>NW_018458542.1:0-455 GCF_002113885.1 Mizuhopecten yessoensis
ACGAAATAACGCCAAAGCGAAAAGACGAAATGACGCCAAAGCTAACAGACGAAATAACGCCAAAGCTGAAAAACGTAAAACGAAAGTACGCCCAAAATACTGCAAAAATACTTACAAAAACATAGTTTAACTTAAAAAAGATAATTATGCAAAATACTGTAAATAAAAAGAGATACTTCGAAAATACGAAATAAAGATAAAATGAACAGATGGGGGCAATGGACAATGTTATTTACGAAATAAAAACCAACAAAGATGATAATTTAATAACAAGAAATAATAAAAAGAAGCTTTCTCAAGTACAATGTACATCATATAAAAAAAATATAAAAAAAAATAACGCAAACTTATAATGTCATATACCATAACTAACTTTTTAATGTATCCTTTCAATTCGTTCAGGAAATATGAAAAATGTTCTTATATATTTTTTAAATATTCTAATTCCCCAACAT
>NW_018458543.1:0-455 GCF_002113885.1 Mizuhopecten yessoensis
TGCCCTATGTATAGTACCATGATAGTAAGTAGGTGTCTACACAGAGTAATACACCAACCTCCGTCCAGTACCTGGCTACTGCCCTATGTATAGTACCATGATAGTAAGTAGGTGACTACACAGAAAAATACACCAACCTCCGTCCAGTACCTGGCTACTGCCCTATGTATAGTACCATGATAGTAAGTAGGTGACTACACAGAAAAATACACCAACCTCCGTCCAGTACCTAGCGACTGCCCTATGTATCGTACCATGATAGTAAGTAGGTGTCTACACAGAGTAATACACCAACCTCCGTCCAGTACCTGGCGACTGCCCTAAGGATAGTTACATGATAGGAAGTAGGTGTTAACCTAAGATTAATACACCAACCTCTGTCCAGTACCTGGCGACTGCCCTAAGGATAATTACATGGTAGTAAGTAGGTGTTAACCTAAGATAAATACACCAAC
>NW_018458544.1:0-455 GCF_002113885.1 Mizuhopecten yessoensis
ATCCTGCCAGGTAACACTGTATCTTCGTTATTTTGTGTTGTCGCTTTTATTTAACCATATTTAGTATGGTGTCTAGTGGTAGGACGCCGGGCTCGTGACCGAAGGGTTGCAGGTTCGAGTCACGTCACGGCACTGTGTTGTATCGTTGAGCAAGATACTTTACTCCGCTTGTTCCAGTCTACTCAGCTGTAAATGAGTACGTGGTTTGGCAAATGTTCGAATGCAAGCTGTGAGCTCCGAAATGGCAGCACTGGCTGTATTATCCCCAGGGAGTTGAGAAAGATATTGGCTGATTGCAAAGGCCCTATAACCACGGACAATAATGTGTGAACAGCTTTTAGACGATCTACGAACTAGGTTGTGATGAAGCGGTATATATGATGNTGATGAAACAATTTTAGGTATAATAAACTTGCTGATGTCCCCAGAACTAAGACTGTTAAATATGGGACAAA
>NW_018458545.1:0-455 GCF_002113885.1 Mizuhopecten yessoensis
GCGTCACTGATGTAACACACAGAATCTGGTGAATAGACAGCGTCAATGATGTAACACACAGGATCTGGTGCATAGACAGTTTAACTGGTGTAACACACAGGATCTGGTGAATAGACAGTTTAACTGGTGTAACACACAGAATCTGGTGAATAGACAGCTTTACTTGTGTAACAGACAGGATCTGGTGAATAGACACTGATTTAACACACAGGAAATGGTGAATAGACAGCTTTACTGGTGTAACACACAGCATCTGGTGAATAGACAGCTTTACTGGTGTAACACACATGGTCTGGTGAATAGACAGTTTAACTGGTGTAACACACAGAATTTGGTGAATATATAGCGTCACTGGTATAACACACAGGATCTGATGAACAGACACTGATGTAACACACAGGATATGGTGCATAGACAGCTGTACTGTTGTAACACACAGGATCTGGTAAATAGAC
>NW_018458546.1:0-455 GCF_002113885.1 Mizuhopecten yessoensis
CCGACCGGCCACGCTCTCGTCCGCGACAGGCCTACCTTATCGGCAATGTAGTGGCGCGCACCAGCCAAAATTTATCTGAGCTCGGTCAGAGCGCTCACCCATGACGTACGTAGCCGTCGGCTACCGGTAGTCCGAATCGTAAGTAGTACCGCTGTAACTGGTTCGTCATTTTCCATTGCATGCACTAAAAGTGACGTTTATGTTACTAAACACACGATTAATCCTTTGTTCTACGCCACCAACATAAAGTGGGCGTTTTCCTTGTTTTACGAAACGTTAGTTTTATTGTACAACATGATCATCGAATCAATGTACCCAAAGTACGAGTTTTATTGTACAACATGATCAGCGAATCGACGTACCCCAAGTACGTGTTTAATTGTACAGCATGATTAAAATACAAGTGAATCGAACTATCCTTAATACGTGATGTGTTGTACAGTATGATTAAAATA
>NW_018458547.1:0-455 GCF_002113885.1 Mizuhopecten yessoensis
ATTTTTTGCATTAAGGACTTTTTTTCACTTAAGTGTAAAAAAAATTCACTACATAATGACAAAAAAAATGTTTTGACATTATGTGAAGATTTTTTGCACTTAAGTGTAAAAACGACTTTTATTGCACTTAAGTGGAAAAACTACTTTTTTTGCACTGAAGTGGAAAAAAAAATTCACTACATAATGACAAAAAAATGTTTTGACATTATGTGAAGATTTTTTGCACTTAAGTGGAAAAACGACTTTTATTTGCACTGAAGTGGAAAAAAAAATCACTACATAATGACAAAAAAAATGTTTTGACATTATGTGAAGATTTTTTGCACTTAAGTGGAAAAACGACTTTTATTTGCACTGAAGTGGAAAAAAAAATCACTACATAATGACAAAAAAATTGTTTTGCCATTATATGAAGATTTTTTTTCACTTAAGTGTAAAAAAAAAATCACTACTTA
>NW_018458548.1:0-455 GCF_002113885.1 Mizuhopecten yessoensis
AATGCTTTGTACGTCAAGCTAAATAATCAGTTGTTATTACCAAGTTATTTACCTTCTACACACTAAACAATGATGAAATATATTGTAATCGTAACTTTGATATTTTGTAATAACTAATAATGTTCAAATATTTGTCCTCTAACTAACATCTTGTGAAATAAACTGTAAACACACCTAATAGTACAATGAATAAACATACCTCAGAAATTAAGGAATAAGCAGGGGCTATTCTAGATGAAGTTATTAAGGAAGACCGTCCTTTAAGAGCGTATTTAGTTGTCGTACAATTACATCATTCAATCCTATGTTGGAGGTGAAATTTGTTTGAAACGACAAGATATTTTAACAGTATTCATTGAAATATATAAATACGGACGTGCAAACAAGCATTCATAATGAAAACAAAATATTTACTTACCAGCTTTTGATATATCCACAGACAAAGCAGGAGATGA
>NW_018458549.1:0-455 GCF_002113885.1 Mizuhopecten yessoensis
CAAACACCTCGGCGAGGGACACGCTATCGGTTAAAGGTTCAGGAGTAAGTTAAGCAACATGTTCGGTATTTGGTACCTAATTAACTTGTTTGCTTTGCTACTTAAACAAAATGTTTGTCCTTTGCTACTTTAGTTACATGTTTGTCCTTTGCTACTTTAGTTACATGTTTGTCCTTTGCCTGACTTCAGTAACATGTTTGTCCTTTGCCTGATTTCAGTAACATATTTGTCATTTGCTACTTCAGTAACATGTTTGTCCTTTTCTACTTCAATAACATGTTTGTCATTTGCTACTTCAGTAACATGTTTGTCCTTTGCCTGCATTTTAGTAACATATTTGTCCTTTGCCTGACTTCAGTAACATATNAATGTTTGTCCTTTGCCTGACTTCAGTAACATGTTTGTCCTTCGCCTGACTTCAGTAACATATTTGTCCTTTGCCTGACTTCAGTAAC
>NW_018458550.1:0-455 GCF_002113885.1 Mizuhopecten yessoensis
TGCATACCAAATCTAGTTACTGTAGGTGAAATAATTTAGAAAATAATAGCTAATTTCCGTTAAAATTAGTATTACTCATATATTAATGGATGGATTTATTAAATAATTGCAGGCGCACAAAAAATTACATCAGTGAAGTTTCATGAAATTCGGCTAAAACTAAAGACAAAAGGAAACCTGCAAATGGAATTTGAAATAAAAGTATGTCAAGTTTAATTTCTTAAGAAACAGCAATAACAAACTTACACTGTCAAAATGAAAGATAGCTGCCTGTAGGAATTTTCATATGAAGGGAGGTGCTGCATTCAGTGATGTTTGTTAGAAATTCATGGTAATAATTGAAGTTTAAGTATATACTTAAATTATGTTTACGAAACAACATTCATACAAAGCTCCTAATCTTCATTTTCTTTGTTAGTAAGAGTTAAGTCACAACACACTCTGATACTTTCTGG
>NW_018458551.1:0-455 GCF_002113885.1 Mizuhopecten yessoensis
AACTCCGTACAGGAGATACAAACGACTGGTGGAATCTGGAACTCCTAACAGGTAAACAAACGACTGATGGAATCTGGAACTCCGGACAGGAGATACAAGCGACTGGTGGAATCTCTAACTCCGTACAGGAGATACAAACTACTGGTGCAATCTGGAACTCCCTACAGGAGAATTCAAACGACTGATGGAATCTCGAGCTCCGTACAGGAGAATACAAACGACTGATGGAATCTGGAACACCGTACAGGAGAATACAAGCGACTGATGGAATCTAGAACTCCGTACAGGAGAATAAAACGACAGATGGAATTTGGAACTCCGTACACGAGAATACAAACGACTGATGGAATCTAGATCTCCGTACAGGATAATACAAACGACTGATGGAATCTGGAACTCCGTACAGGAGTATCAAAACGATTGTTGGAATATTTACGATCACTGATAAAATCTGG
>NW_018458552.1:0-455 GCF_002113885.1 Mizuhopecten yessoensis
ACACGTACTTAAAATTCCTGTAAATGACTGGACCAGCTTTTTACAAGATCTTAGAATTCCTGTAAATGACACGACCAGCTTTTTACAAGATCTTAAAATTCCTGTAAATGACTGGACCAGCTTTTTACACCTGCTTAAATTACATGTAAATGGCTGAACCAGCTTGTTACACGTACTTAAAATTCATGTAAATGACTGGACCAGCTTTTTACACGTGCTTAAAATTCCTGTAAATGACACGACCAGCTTTTTACAAGATCTTAAAATTCCTGTAAATGACTGGACCAGCTTTTTATACGTACTTAAACTTAATGTAAATGACACAACAAGCTTTTCACACGTACTTAAAATTCCTGTAAATGACTGGACCAGCTTTTATACGTACTTAAACTTCCTGTAAATGACAAAAAAAGCTTTTTACACGTACTTAAAATTCTTGTAAATGACTGGACCAG
>NW_018458553.1:0-455 GCF_002113885.1 Mizuhopecten yessoensis
CATTTATTTCCAAAATTATAACGAGTTTTGCTTTCTAACTAAGATGTTGGCAAAAAGACGGCCACAGACAATACCTAATTACAAATTAAGGAGTCCATATATAGGCTGACTCATTTTCAAATGCACCCGGATCCCTTTCAACATAATTCAGTTTCAGGGTTCTTCAGGCATTGAGGTTAATAGATAGAAAGTGTTAAAGACTAAGCCCGTTATTAGTAAAACCGTTCCAATAATAGTCTCAACTGCTCCCTAGCGCAGACTACACTTCTAAAACTTTACAATATACAGGTATATTAGTCTTTTTGAGGCGGCCGAAAGTGTCGTGGTGTACATTCTGTTTAGTTGCCGACCTTTCAATATTAAGAATTAACACGACAAGCCATACCATAATCCCTTTATCAACTGTTTCGTCCATACAAACACTTCTGTCCCTACTACAGAGTACACTTCTTAAA
>NW_018458554.1:0-455 GCF_002113885.1 Mizuhopecten yessoensis
CCAAATAAATAATGAATTATTAATAAACCAAGATTTGTTGGTCCTGCATTTGAACGATTTGAGAAACAGAGCAAAAGAGAAAACATAACATTGATGAAGAAAATGATAAAGTCACTGGACCGTACAAACTAGAACCAACACAGCAGTTGCTGCTTGAAATAAGACGTACTGCCCAGGATGTGTATATGGTGGAAATTTAGTAGGTCTAGGACTCAAGCGTGTTTTATACAACATGGCCCTTCGGGCGAGGTGATCTAAAAATAATGAACATTTAAACTATTTATCAAGGCATTAGCAATGTTACGAAATTGGAAAACTTGAAGTCTATGATGTGATATGCATGAACCGTTGCCTGATCATATTTTACTGAGTAAATAATAGGATTGAACAGCAGGCTAGGCCTATATATGTGTTTCTCCTTAGGTTGGCATGACAAAGACAAAGATGAAACGGTT
>NW_018458555.1:0-455 GCF_002113885.1 Mizuhopecten yessoensis
TCATGGCACAATCTGAATCTAATTGCAAATTTGTTAATATTAAAATAAGATGAACACAGCTGTAACAAAACTTGTCTTTGAAACATTTGATCCACTAAAATATCCTTTGTACGTTATACTCTTACAAATAATCCTTACTACCGCGATTGCCCTATGCAGCAGTTTTGTTTGAAAATAGTAACAACATCCTTTGTGAAAAATGACATTGCTTTTCCATAAACTAACTGGCCAAAGTAGTCGATTAAATCTCATACCTGAATTTGAATCTAGGTTACAGTGAAAACATGTTACTGAGGTTATTTTTCACATATGTATCACAAAATCATATTTCGTGGCACTGATTTGGTATCTTTTTGGGGGAAAACAAATTTTACGGTAACCAATATTCTGATAAAAGCATATATACAAACGACTGTAAACTTGCGAACCATTTCTACTTGCTACAGAGGTATTTC
>NW_018458556.1:0-455 GCF_002113885.1 Mizuhopecten yessoensis
AGTATCCCTCAGAGGCTGTTGTAGGGATCTTTCCAAAGCGTAAACCTTGTTGCACCCAGGCCTGGGGCAAATTGAAGGATTCCTCGACATCCTGCAAAGATACAATTGACATCCTGCAAAGATACAGTTGAGGACACAATTTAAAATTTGCTTGTAAATTGTGTAATATTCCAACATAACTGAGGTTCCTTATTTCCATGTCCTTATTAGTCAATATAAAGTAATAGAATGTTTGTTGTATTTATATACATTGGTATCCTTAAAAGTGTAAATATTCATGATAGGTGAGCATAGAGTGACATGTTACATACACTGATATGTTGAGAACAAACTAACAAGTAGATCTTAAGTTTATTCTGCATTCTTCGTGCTCTTATGGTTCCTTTGTCTTCCTTTTGTACACCGGTTACCGGCCCAAAGGTCCTCCAGAGACTTCTGCGGTCCCGCATAGACTT
>NW_018458557.1:0-455 GCF_002113885.1 Mizuhopecten yessoensis
CCAGTATGACCTCTATAGCATGTACCTCACCTCAGTGGTTACCCAGTCTTTAAACCTAACCTACCTGTATAGTATGGCCTATATGACATGTACCTCACCTCAATGGTTACCCAGTCATTATAACTTACCAGCAGCATGTATGTACTTAAAGAGGTAATTTGCATATGACCTTGACCTATGACCTTGACCTACTTAGAGGTATGACACCAAGGTTATTGACCTAATTAACACACAGGTGTTCATAGGTCATTGACGAATTAAATGACCTTTCCGATGTCATTGGCAGAGTGCAAAACAAGAGCACACAGATGTTCCGAGGTCATTGGCAGAGTGCAAAAGAATTCGGTCACTGTGGGAAAATCCCCAGTAACGTGTGAAGTAAGGAGTAATAAATTAGAACATGTATCTGGCACTTGTTGTTGTGTGTTGTCATGGGGAACCTGAACATACAGTCT
>NW_018458558.1:0-455 GCF_002113885.1 Mizuhopecten yessoensis
ATACAGAACCAGTGACCTCACCCCCATACAGAATCAGTGACCTCACCCCCATACAGAATCAGTGGCCCACTCCATAAAGAACCAGTGACCCTGCCCCCATACAGAATCAGTGGCCCACTCCATACAGAACCAGTGGCGCCACCCCATACAGAACCAGTGGCCCCACCCCCATACAGAACCAGTGGCCCCCCCCCCATACAGAATCAGTGGCCCACTCCATACAGAACCAGTGACCCTGCCCCCATACAAACCAGTGGTCTCACCTCCATACAGAACCAGTGGCCCCACCCCCATACAGAACCAGTGACCTCACCCCATACAGAATCAGTGCCCCCCCCCTCATACAGAACCAGTGGGCCCACCCCATACAGAACCAGTGACCTCAACCCCATACAGAATCAGTGGTCTCTCCATACAGAACCAGTGACCCCGCCCCCATACAGAACCAGTGACCT
>NW_018458559.1:0-455 GCF_002113885.1 Mizuhopecten yessoensis
CCCCCCCCCCCCCCCATGCCAAAACATACATATGCATACCAAATCTTGGGTAGCCCAGATGGACCAGTTTTGCTGAAATACCAGTAGTTTAGGAAGAGTTGTCAGGACAAGGGTTTTTCAACAAAGCGCAACAACTCCGTAAATAAGGTCGGAATGAAAAAATACTACCTAGATGCACAACATCGGGGGGTAATTTCCATATTTGTAAACTTTAATTGAAATCGGCCCAGTGGTTTAGCAGGCAGACGAAGATTGTTTAAACAAAGGGCCGAACTCCTTTTAAAATGATTGGAATGAAAAAAATACTACTTGGATGTAAAACGTCAGGGGTCTTTACCATATCTGTAAATTTTCTTTGAAATCGGCCCAGTAGTTTAGGAGAAGTTGTAAACAGCCCAGTAGTGTAGGAGAAGTTGTAAGGACAAGAACTTTTCAACAAAGAGCCATAACTCCAT
>NW_018458560.1:0-455 GCF_002113885.1 Mizuhopecten yessoensis
ACAAAAGAAACAGGTGAGCAATACAGGCCCTCTGGGCCTCTTGTTCTGCTAATACTCACTACAGTGGATCGGTGCACTCTTGGGTAGATTGGAGATAATATTTTCCTCTTTCTAAAAATTTGCTTAGCTTATATCTTTTATTAAGTAATAATGGACCAAACTTCAGTCTGTTAACAGGACAACCATCAAACTAAAGGTACAACTATAAACAAGGTTAGATGTTTGTAAAAATGACCTATGTCTGACTGTTTTAGAGACATCCATGCTGTTGATGATGATGGAAAGACATGTCTCCATTACGCCTCCCAGTCAAAGGCCTCCCTAGCTCAGACTGTTGTCCAGGCCCTTATCACAGGAGGTCCTGATATAGGTAAATTTCCAGACCCTATCACGGGAGGTCCTGATATAGATAAGATGTCCAGACCCTATCACAGGAGGTCCTGATATAGGTAAGA
>NW_018458561.1:0-455 GCF_002113885.1 Mizuhopecten yessoensis
AAAAAAAAAAAAAAGGTCACCACTAAAATTGGCATATACATGATAAAATGAATGGACTATGTGGACTTCATAATTTAAAAAAAAAACGAATTTGGTTTGAGACAACAGTTTTGGTCATTTACATATCTGTGTCTACACAACAAAAGCTAGCCTTTCATGTGCTTTTTTGTACTCAGCACATGTGTCAATAATGTGAAAAATCCACAAGAATGACCTATGTTAAAACGTGAGTTTTTTCTGTTGCCAAGTAGGTGATATTTAATTTCAGACAAGTATTAAAAAACTACTACTTGCGGGGGTAAAATTTTGGATTAAAAATCATGTTTTATTTGCATATTTCGTGTTTTTTGACGTGGTAATCATGGTTTTCACAAGTCACAAATCTGGGGAAACAGTTTTTGAAAAAGTTCAGTCTTCTAAACGAAATGTTATCAAAATGTAGCTTATAAATATAT
>NW_018458562.1:0-455 GCF_002113885.1 Mizuhopecten yessoensis
TGCAGATGTAACTCAATGTACTTTGACAGCAATGGGTATTCCACTGCTGGAGGAATGTGTATTGCACGTTCGTATTTACCTCGTGCTTATTATTGCTCTGATGAAATAATACCTCTGTTTTTGTATTTTATAATTTTGATGGCAGTGTCATGAGTTGAGGTCAGTTGTGTAAATTTGTGTTAATGAAACCATACATAAAACAATTTATTTTCTATGCAACAATATGATAGTATAAACTGTATACAGATAGTTCTTTTGTCAGAAATCTTATAATGCAATATTACTCAGTGTTAGATAATGCCTGTGGCTGATAGAAGCTACCCTCAATGTTTACGCTATCGTGACATCGTGCCACTGTGGTGTTAATGGTAAACACTTCCCTGAATTCATACGATTCAACTTATGTAGTGTGTGAGGTTCTCAAATGTAAGCATTATATTGATCAATTCTTGACA
>NW_018458563.1:0-455 GCF_002113885.1 Mizuhopecten yessoensis
AATTCACTTAGAAGTTTAGTATATTTCGTTACCTTATAACCACCCATGCATATTAAGGCTGCCCTTCGTTGTACACTTTCAATAAGTTCAGATTCATAATGACTGCAATTGTCCAGCAATATATTACCATATTCCAATATAGATATGACCATCGATTTGTAGAGAGTCTCAAGACCAAGTCGAGGGATTAAGGAAGATAGTGCCTGTAGTAGGTTAAGTAGCTTGTTTGACTTCTCTACAATCTCTGATATGTGTGTATTACACGATTTGCTTTCCTAGGCGCTTCATGGAACCTGAACTTATCACAATCATTTTTAGTTCGCTGAAATGTTTTTAAATATCTCTTTTCCTGAAAGCTATACGTACTTCATTATCAACTGTTTGTCACGAGGACAATTAGTCACTATCTAATTTAATATTAAACTTTTACATGTGTCTAAAATAAATTTGTTTAC
>NW_018458564.1:0-455 GCF_002113885.1 Mizuhopecten yessoensis
CTGAATTTGGTATGTCCTGACCTCAGGACAGAACACATTGCTTTTTTTCATTTGGGCTTACGTTCAAATCTAAGGCGAACAAGTGAGATATTGCCAAGCTAAGGGTATGATCAGTGTCTTTTAGTACAACTACTGGAAGGTTATTTTTCTTTGAGGATATTACACCAACGGGTATGTCATTTAGCACGCTTAATATCATATTAATGCACCAAAACGAATGTTAAATTTAATGATCGTACGTCTACAGATATGTTCAATATTATGGTAACATTGGTATTAATATCAGACAAACAACTGTTATTGCATACCTCGTAAATGTTTCACTCTTCATTTTAAGGCAAAAACAGATTTGGTGTTTCCACTTCTTATTTTGCCAACAAAATAATGGTGGAACTAAAGTACCTCTTTCGCTTGAAAACCTAAGAATTCGGTGTAGTTTCAGCTTTACACCATAC
>NW_018458565.1:0-455 GCF_002113885.1 Mizuhopecten yessoensis
TACCACAGCGTCAAAAACCTACACAAAATGTACAACAGCGTCAAAAACCTAGACAAAATGTACCACAGCTTCAAAAAAAAGTAAATTTTAACTGCCGCGTCAAAAACCTAGACAAAATGTACGACAGCGTCAAAAATCTAGACAAAATATACCACAGTGTCAACAGACAATGACAAAATATACCACAGCGTTAACAAACAAGACAAAATATACCACAGCGTCAACAAACCAGACAAAATGTACTACAGCGTCAAAAACAAGCAAAATATACCACAGCGTCAAAAACCTACACAAATTGTACTACAGCGTCAACAAAGAAGACAAAATGTAATACAGCGTCAATACACAACGACAATATGTAATACATTGTCAACTCACAAAGACAATATGTGCTACAGCGTCAATACACACAGACAATATGAATTACAGCGTCAACAAACAAGACAAATTGTACT
>NW_018458566.1:0-455 GCF_002113885.1 Mizuhopecten yessoensis
AAAAGTCCTCACTAGTACTACCTTGCATTTTTCACTGTAAGCGATATCTGTTGGGCGGAGTTTCAACTGATGTTTGTTAATGATGTTGTACATGTTGTCAACCATAACGATTTGTGTGTTGCTGGTATCAGCCAGCAGTATACGGCCATCAGGGAGGTACGTCCCTCCAGTAAACCTTTTAGCCCTCCCCAATCCGGGATAGGTTACATGCGTTACTTTACTGGTGGTCGCTGTCAAGGAATCCAAACCTCCCACATCCTCCAAAGGACGAGTGATGATCAAAGATTCTACCATATCAGAGGTTGACACAGAATCCTCCAACAATGGTAGATCTGGTTTTTGTCTGAGGATGTTGATGTTTTCTTCTATCCGAGTCATAGCATTCTGTACAAGTGCAGAGGGAGTTTCTGTTTCTATGATGTGTCCTACAGAAAGGATAGAGTTCGCGATCTTTA
>NW_018458567.1:0-455 GCF_002113885.1 Mizuhopecten yessoensis
TCTAATTAAACATAAGGTACATGTATTTTAATATAACATTTAAAATAAAACAAGCTACATGTAAAAGCCTCAGAGGCCTAAAAATAATCTCTGAATACTGTTTTGAGCCTGTATATGTATACTGTTGTTATATTTTTTCTTCTTGTCAATGTACATGTTTGTCAACACCAAAACATCTTGACATGTTGGATGGTTACGTTTAAAATTAAGGTCAAATGGTCCCTTACTTGCAGACCTAAGCTCTCTAGTGTGGGTGAGCGTAACCCTAGTCCGAATTAACCGATTAACCGACGACAGACCGATATGAAAAAAGTTGATAAAACGTTAGAATAATTCGGACTAGCGTAACCCCTGAATATGGAGGATGATATATTTGATGACAAGTCATAACTTAAACTCTCATTATTGTTCTCATTATACTTTTTATTTGATTGTAAGCATTATCACTCTTTTTT
>NW_018458568.1:0-455 GCF_002113885.1 Mizuhopecten yessoensis
TACTTCCCCTACATCTCGACCTATACTCGGAAACATTCGTCAAATTAGCTTGTTTTACCAATATCTCGACCTATACTCGGATACACTCGTTAAATTAGCTTATTTTGCCACTAGGAATATTAAACCTGTTTTGATTCAAATCCATTAGACTGACATCTCATAGTTTCACGGTTATGATTCCAAGCGCACGCGTGTGTCCTGCAATTAAAATATGGTCATGCACATGGTTACTGTTTTATCGCGGTTTCCACATGGATAAAGTCACTTACACCCGTCCCCCTGGGAGATAAAACCTAAACTCATATTAAACAATCAGAAGGGTATCCCTCAACATATCTCAATTCTAATAAATTATTTAAAACAAAAAGTCTGTTTAATGGTATGTGGGACGCCGTTCGTATGGCTAGCGGCTAGCAATAGATATTATCCAGACTTGCAGAGATGCTTTCGATGTG
>NW_018458569.1:0-455 GCF_002113885.1 Mizuhopecten yessoensis
AACACACTGTATCAGAAATATCATATTGATAAAACCGGAAATATTGGTACATTATTGTTTAACTTTAAACATTCAATCTTTTCATTTGTTTTCCAATTTTAAGTCTTATTAAACAAATGTAATATCTGTGATAATATCAATGAAAAAACAGGAGAATAGCCGAAAGATGAACAAAAGCGGTAACTATTTTCCCCTGTTGGTTTTGGAAAGAAAGTAATAGCTGTATACCACTGCAGGGTGTCTTAATCGTAGATGAAGAGGGTATTGACAGATGAGTTAGTCATTAAATTACACAAGGACCACATTGAAGTGCAAGATATTGAAATAGCATTATCTGGAAGCAGTAGGATGACGCTCCGTCCAGATAGAAAGAGTAAATATGAAAATAATAGAGACTCTCAGTGCTGTAATCAATATAACAGAAATATTTTGGTATTTCATTTCTAGTTTCTTTT
>NW_018458570.1:0-455 GCF_002113885.1 Mizuhopecten yessoensis
TCAGTTGAAGTCAATGATTGGATATCTTCAGGTCGACAAATTGAAGACTGAAGACATCAGATATAAGAAGAAAGAGGTTGACAGAAAAAAGGTTAGTCAGATTTCTACATTCCGAGAACGAAAGCAAACACAAATCAACTCGATATGTCCTATTGACGATAATCACGCATGGATGTCAGTACGTGGATCTACAGAAGTGATCAAAGTTAACAAGAACGGCAAGGTCACAGAGTCCGTCAGCCTCGACTTCAGCCCGTGGTTTCTGAAAGTGACTGACACGAAAGAACTACTGACCACGTGTGGTTCATCAGTGATACACAAAATATCAAAGGACATACAAGTGACCAGATTTACTGACATCAGTCCGCTTAAAGCTTGTGGTATCAGTGTCAGTGACAGTGACGAGGTGCTCGTTACTACTCACACTACAACAATACAGGTACTGAACATGTCCG
>NW_018458571.1:0-455 GCF_002113885.1 Mizuhopecten yessoensis
TCACAAACGCAATGGAACAGTTCATTTGTATTTATTTACATTTCATCATATTTGGGTATTACAGGGATGCTGTTACGCTCTCATCAGACATACTCTCATTCTGTCAGAGGACATCGTAGAGGGAACAGATAATGAACTGCATATACAATCTATGTTCTCGTTGAACAGAAAATAATGATCTTAAAAATCTGGTAAAACTATCCGAAGCAGTTACTCTACACTGTAATACTAAGGTAACGGCAACTATGGTACTAGACTACTAACCTTATTTAACATTTATAAACTATTTCAGTAAGTAAGCAATTCACAAACTCTTTGGACACACCTAAAACAGAAGTTATCTACCTTTGATAAGGAAAGGCACTGCTAAAAGAAGGGCTAACGCTATCACAATTAAGATCAAGCGATCGTGTAGTGAAGCTAAACAATTGTCTAACATGAATATCTTTTTTTTT
>NW_018458572.1:0-455 GCF_002113885.1 Mizuhopecten yessoensis
ACAATGGGTAAGCGGCTCACCTACCATCGCTTTACTCGGCTCATTCTCTTGTTCTCCCCAGGTTGTTCCTAAAACTGTCCTCGTAAGTCGTCACAGCTTCTATTAATTGAAACTATATTATATTTCTTCATCATAAGTAATTTTTGTGTTTAGTCGTTGCACCCCCTATATTGATCAAAGTCCACACGCTTACATATATCACTGAGATATGACAGATTGCGGAATGGGCCACCAAAGTTTGCAATCTCGATTTAACAATGTGTTCAAATTTGATGTCGAAATATTTTATTCTATTAGGGAAGCTTTCACCAGAGCGACGCCATTAAAGTATATGTATGTTGAATAGTGTAGCTTGTACCCGAAGGTATGCAACATTATGCTCTGAAGGGAAGCTACCACATAGAGACGACTATTTGTTAAAGTAGGTATAATGGAATCTATCCTGACGTTTAGAG
>NW_018458573.1:0-455 GCF_002113885.1 Mizuhopecten yessoensis
TACAAATTCAAAACTACAATGGCTGTAATTGAGAATAAATCGTCACATTTTATGTACAAATAACTTTTTGAAAAAGATTAATTTGGTTCTGTCTGATATATGTAATTTTTATTCATAGAAAAAGAAACTATTCAGCATGTTCTATGGGAATGTTACAAAATTTAATTCTTGCTTTCCAGATTTGGATCCAAGCTACTTGTAATGTGACTTTTAATATATGTAAAAAAGATTTCATTTTTGGGAAAATTACACAAAATCAACATCTGAATAACAGGGCAGAAAATGTCCTAATTCTAAAAAATGAAGCACTTCATATATTGTCAAAAGAGTTTTTGCAAAGAGCTTTACCTTCCTACTCTAATCAGTAAACTGGAAAAAACATATATTATGGAAAGATACATAGCAAAAAGATATGACAGGGAAGCTTCTTTTATCAAAGATTTCAGTGCCTATCA
>NW_018458574.1:0-455 GCF_002113885.1 Mizuhopecten yessoensis
TCATGTAGGCCTACCTTGAAATATTCGCAAGGCCCAGCTAGTGTTCCTTTTTGTTGATGGCGCTTGCCGAGATTGAAACAGCGTTTCTATCTCATTCTCCGTGTATACTTTAAATCGCTTTGCTGGTGGTCCAGTAGTCTCAGTAGCGGTCGCAGGTTTTTGGATTTCTTTCTCCAGGGGCTTGAAGGGGAGAAGGGAGTTTGGTGGGGGGCAGCTCTTCAAAAACGGCCCCCGTAAGGTCTGGAATTTCGTTTGGCACTGAACTCGCCGATATAGCCTGGATGGTCTCCATGTTTATATTCAGTAACAATTCTTCGTCACTGGATGAAATGCTGTTATTAAGCATTCCTGTGGGTAGTTCAATGTGAAAATTCGTTTCCGATAGGCCTAGATCTACAATTGTTTCGAACAAATCGCCCTCAGAGTCGCTGGAAGCCATGACGTTTCTAGCAGAC
>NW_018458575.1:0-455 GCF_002113885.1 Mizuhopecten yessoensis
TAAATTGGGGCTTGATCTATACCAGTGAAATGTGAAAGATTAACACAAATTTGGTATAAAAAATAAGTAGGCAGGGTTTAATATATTCAAACTTAGCAAGTTAAAAGACCCTCGATCCCTCTTTGGCGAGAACTCAAGGAAAAGTGAAGAAACCAGTTCAAAGACTGAACACACCAAGCTGGCCTGGCTTTTTAAGGATTCACCAATGGCATTGTTCAGAGATGACCTCCAGTAGTCAGTGAACATTCCGGGTACATAACGATAACCCACCTAAAACCTCTGTATAGAAATACATCAGGGAAAGAATTATTTTGGGACAAAATATACATGTACAACCAATCTGATTGAAATAAGATCCTAAATATTAAATTTTTTCAAACAGAATATAAGTTATATGCACAATAAAAACTGAAAGTAATAAAAACAATTGTTACTAGAAACTCAATTCTTACATT
>NW_018458576.1:0-455 GCF_002113885.1 Mizuhopecten yessoensis
GCTAGATAGGGTGCTATATCAAATGTTGTATATTATTATTATTTACTGCGTAGCGTATTGGTGTCTAATCGATTTCAATATATTGCGTTCGCAACCCTTAAAACACAGCTGTGATGTCATCCTTTGTTCTTTAAGACATTATATTGTAGAACGTACAACGTACAGTAGCTGTCCATTATTAAGCTGTAGCTGTCCATTACTGTGTTTAATAATGGACAGCTACTGGTATTTCGTTGTACGTTCTACAATATAATGTATAACAATGGACAGTTACAAGTAACAAAAATACCTGAAATACGAACCAGCATTTCAGAAGAAAATCCCCAATTAATTTATTCAACAAATTGATTTGCTAGACATACACGTATGTACCACAGACTTAGTTGGCATCTAATTCTCATCTAATTACATGTATTTATTACATACTTACTAATAAATACGGGTTTTTTGTATAT
>NW_018458577.1:0-455 GCF_002113885.1 Mizuhopecten yessoensis
TCTCAGTTGTGCGACCTCAAAGAGGTCATTCTGGTGTCCTGCGCATTCGTCGAACATGGCCGACGTCGACAGATACCTCGCCGACAAATACTTCGACTGGTCGAACCCCGGGGCGTTCCGAGGTCCCAAGCAGCTGTATCGTCTGGTGAGGAAGGAAGGGAAGTACAAAATAGGTCCCAGGAAGATAAGACATTGGTTACAGAGACAGGAACCCTACAGCCTGAACCGACCCGTACGTCGGCGCTTCCGCCGTCGACGGATACTCACTGCCGGGCTGAACAAAGAGTTCGACTGCGACTTGATGGACGTGTCCAACCTCAGCAGCGACAATAGCGGAGTGAGGTTCTTATTGATATGCCTCGACGACTTCAGTCGTTACTTAATGGTCGCCCCGCTTAAGAACAAGACCGCCGATTCCGTGATAGCGGGATTCGAGGCGGTGCTCGGGGAGCGGA